>NC_056730.1:91244996-91374996 GCF_019279795.1 Protopterus annectens | reverse complement strand
ATGCACTAGATGGTTATCATAGTTTATCTCCTCATCACCTACAGAAAGAAGAACAAAAGGGGAGCATGGTTGTTTACCTATCATATATGTGCATGCATATCTGTCCACTGTGCTTACATGTATTAAAACACATTCTTAAATTTGCCTACTGCAAATTGAAGTACAAGGATATTATGACTTCCTCCTTTTTGTCATATTTTAATTGTCCAGTTTGCCTGTTTAAGGAGTAGTGATGTCTTGCAACCTTTGCAATGTTTTAACATTTTTATTGTAACTGCTTTGCAGTATGCTCTGCACTGATTACCTGTTTCTTCCTGAATATCTAGTAAAGTGGCTTTAAGGAAGACATTCTGAATTCTAAAATCAAGGACTGAATACTGCAACATGTACTAACATAAACGACCAACAAGACCAGGATCCATCACAATAAAATGTAATCCAACCTCTAGTGCCTCAGCAATAGCCTTCCAAGGAGAATACACAGAAAGAAATGTAGCACATATTTATACAATAATATTAAATCAATCAATCAAACTATTGTACAATTATACAATTAAAACACCTAGAATTTAGAATTTAAATAAAAACTCTCCAATTACATTCTTTATTAATGCCCCAGGGGCTAAAGTGTTATATTTTTATATAAAAAGAGTTTCCTTATGCATAAGTTTTTTCTTTACATTGATATTATACTGAGTATTAGGAATATGTTCTAAAATTGTTCCTAATAAACCTTGTGGATTGCTACTATGATATTTTTTAAAGTGCATTGCAAGTGGACTTTCTGTTTTTTTCATTTTTAATGTCCCTGACATGTTCCTGTATTCTAGTCTTAAATGCTCTTTAACTTTCACCTACATAGAACATTCCACATGAACATCTAAGTGCATATACAATACTTTCTGTAGTACATGAAAACTTTGCATTAGGTTGAAAATGCACTCCATTAATATACTGAAATGTTCTACTCGCATACTGGCATGTTATACATCTGCCACAAGGATATGTTCCCAACAAGCTGGGATTATAACTCAAACATATACTAGGACTCAAAAATTTAGTATGAACTAGCATATCCGTTATGTTTTTGCCTCTTCTAAATGAGAGGTTTAAATTTTTATCAAATATGTCTGCCATGTCCTTGTATTTAAACAAAGTAATTCAATAAAATTGAATGGTTTGTTTAACTTCTTCTGTCAACAAATCATAGGTTATAACTGCATATATATTTCTTAAATTATCTGATTTTTTTCTTGAATCTGTCCTGACATTTATTATTATAACTATTAGCATACTTACAATTAATATCTTTACTAACTTTAACCAAAGACAGTAACACTTCATCTACATTATAACCCCTTTTAATGAACAATTGTGATTTTTTCTGTAATTCACTTTGTATTTCATCGGTATTATTGCATAACCTCCTTACTCTTGTCAATTCTACATAGGGTAAAGATTTTAAGAGATATGGGGGATGACAGCTGGTTGCATCCAAAAAATGCAAACCAACTTCAAACTTCCTATATACCTCGGTAACAATTTTCCCATTCTTGCCTCCTTCAAGACTGATATCCAGGAAGTTCACTTTATTACCCAACAGGAAACCATCAAATTTCAGCAAGAATCTATTCTTTTGGAGGTCATACAAAAAGTCTCTGACTTCTTGCTTACCCCCCTTACATATAAAAATTAAACTGTCAATATATCTACAGTATTTTACCACATACTTTTTAAAGAATTCTTTTTAATAAAGAAATTCCAATACAAAAAATCCCATCATAATATTGGCATACATGGGCAAAAGCCACCCCATGGCTGCGCCCTTTAATTGATGAAATATTTGATAATCAAACTCAAAATAATTATTCTTTAAACAAAATTCTATCAATTCAATTATATACTATGAAAGGGGACTATCCCCCAAAGTTTTATATAATGCTTCTAACCCATACTGGTGACTAATGCTTATATATAAACTTTTCAGGTCTGCTGTTAGCCAATACATATCTTTAGTCCATTTAAGGGGTAATACCTGATCTAAAAAATCAACACTGTTTTTAATATAGGAGCTTTGTTTAATGACATATGGTAAAAGAAAGCCATGCAGAAATATACCCATATTGTTAAGAAAATAATTGCACGCAGACACAATAGGACAGCCTGATGGATGTTGAATGTCCTTATGTATCTTGGGCAAACAGTAAAATTAAGTTATCTCACAATTATCCATGTTAAATCTTTTATCTACATCATTCTTTGTGAAATACCCCAAATGTTCTCCCTTCTGTAGTAAATTACTAAATTTATGAATATCACTTTAATATTCTCTAACAAAGCATCTTTTGTAAGTTTCAACATCATTTAAATGATCAAGACACATTTGAACATACTGTGAAAAATGCATTAATACAACCTTATCCCCTTTGTCTGCTGGTTTTATAACAAGATCTCAATTTTTACTAAGTTGTAATGCTTTCCACGCTAATTTGGTTAGATTATTTTGAATTCACTGTTTTTTATTATTAATAAAATCTAAATATAAAGATTCTACTGCAAAATCCACCATAGCTGCAAAATTCTGTATGCCTTCATATGCAAATGGTGGTACAAATGGACTTTTCAATAAAATTTTAGATGTATCTAACCTACAATAGGCATTAACAACTTCTAAATTTTCATCATTTGAGAAACAGGAATGAAAACTATCTTCTGAATTATCAGAAAAAGACACATTACTATCTAAATCTAATATTTTGTTTATCCCTAAAAAGCATGCTAAATAATTTCTGTATCAAACAGTACATATCTTTCTTAATTACATGTAATCTAGGCATGAGAGCTGGAATAAATTTTAAACCATGATTCAGTACAGAAAATGGGTCTTCACTCAGTGTCCAACATGATACATTCACTGCATATGCATCGACACTGTTTGTTTGATTCTTATTACACATTACAGTCTCCAAGTGAGCCGTTTTGGAATCAGTTCCATGTACCTCTTTTGCACCTTTGTTGTACTGCTGACTGTCTGTCATATTTTATTTTTATTTCTATTCTATATTTCAGATTTTACTTTTTATTTTTTATTATTTAACATGTACTAACTTCACTGCTGGTCATTCAGATGCTACATTTACCTTCACCCCACTCTGCCTAGGGTGTGGTGGTCATCTTTGGTTAGTCACCGTCTACATGCAATTATTTTGGAAATAATAACTGTTTTACAAAATAATCATATTAATAAATGATTAGTGGCCTACACAGAGTAATGTATTTTTACATTTGCCTGTCATACAAATAATTTCTTAATGAAAAAATTATAGTATATTACAGTATATTTACAGTTTATTTTAAGCATGTATATGCAAATACATAAATATATATATATATATATATATATATATATATATATATATATATATATATGTGTAGAGAGAGAGAGAGAGAGAGAGAGAGATACACATGTATACATGCATATATATATATATATATATATATATATATATATATATATATATATATATACATGCATATACATGTATACACATATACATGTGTACATGTATATATATATATATATATATATATATATATATATATATATATTTAGTGGATATAAAAAGTGTACACACCCCTGTTAAAATGCCAGGTTTTTGTGATATAAAAAAATGAGACCACAATAAATCATTTCAAAACTTTTCCCACCTTTAATGTGACCTATAACCTGTACAATTCAATTGAAAAACAAACAAATCTGTTAGAGGAAAAAATTGTACATAATGCTGGTTGCATAGGTGTGCACACCCTTAAACTAATACTTTGCTGTGTGTGTACACCCTTAAATGAATACTTTGTTAAAGCACTTTTTGATATAATTACAACATTCAGTCTTCTTGGGTAAACACCTGCCAACAATTAATGAGACTCTGATTAACCCCAAATAAAGTTCAGCTGTCTTAGTAGGATTTCTTGACATTTACTCAGTTGCCTGCTACAGCAAAAAACATGGTTTGCAGAGAGCTTACAAAGTATCAAACATATCTCATTGTTGAATGGTATCAGTCAGGAGAAGGGTACAAAAACATTTCCACAGCATTGGATATACCATGGAACACAGTGAAGACAGTCATCAAAAAGTGGATAACATATGGGACAACAGTTACATTGCAAAGAACTGGGCATCCCTCCAAAATTGATGAAAAGATAAGACAAAAAAATGGTCAGCGAGGTTGCCAAGAGACCTACAGCAATACTGAAGGAGCTGCAGGTATTTCTGGCAAGTACTGGTTGTGTACTACATGAGAAAACAATCTCCCATAGTCTCCATATATCTGGACTACGGGGTACGGTTGCAAGACAGAAGCCTTTTCTTACACAGAAAAGTATCCAGGCCTGTCTAAAATTTGCAAAACAATACATCAAGTCTGCCAAAACTATGTGGGAAAATGTGTTATGGTCTGATGAGACCAAGGATGAACTTTTTGGCTGCAATTCCAAAAGGTACGTTTGGTGCAAAAACACTTTACATCACCAAAAGAACACCATCCCCATGGTGAAGCATGGTGGTAACAGTATCATGTTTTTGGGTTGCTTTTCTTTAGCTGGAACTGGGGCTTTAGTCAAGGTGGAGGGAATTATGAACAGTTCCAAATACCAATCACTTTTAGCCCAAAACCTTCAGGCATCTGCTAGAAAGCTGAAGATGAACAGGAATTTCACCTTTCAACATGACAATGAACCCAAACATACATCCAAATAAACAAAATAATGGCTTCATCAGAAGAAAATTAAAGTTTTGGAATGGCCCAGCCAGAGCCCAGACCTGAATCCAATAGAAAATCTGTGATGTGACCTGAAGAGGGCTATGCATAAGAGATGGCCTCGCAATCTGACAGATTTTGAGTGGTTTTGCAAGGAAGAGTGGGCAAATATTGCCAAGTCAAGATGTGCCATGCTGATAGACTCCTACCCAAGAAGACTGAATGCTATAATTAAATCAAAAAGTGTTTCAACAAAGTATTAGTTTAATGGTGTGCACACACAACAAAGTATTAGTTTAAGGGTGTGCACACTTATGCAACCAGCGTATTGTACATTTTTTATATTTTTTTCCCCTAACAGATTTGTTTGTTTTTCAATTGAATTGTACGGGTTATAGGTCATATTAAAGATGGAAAAAGTTTTGAAATGCTTTATTGTGGTTTCATTTTTTTATATCAGAAAAACCTGGCATTTTAACAGGAGTGTGTACACTTTTTATATCCACTGTATGTGTGTGTGTGTGTGTGTGTGTGTGTGTGTGTGTGTGTGTGTGTGTGTGTGTGTGTGTGTATGTGTACATTGTCACTTTTATTTCTACTTGCAGATACCTAGATTTATGTAACATATCATTTACAGTATTACTATACCATTTTTAAAACATATATATAAAGTAATAGGAAAAAAAGTTGAGTATTTCCTATACCACTCTGTCCTTCTTTCCCTAACTAGGAAGCGCACACAGCCAGCTGGTCTGGCCTGCACCTCTGCAGGTAATCATACCTGTGCTGACAGTGGTGCCCAGAGTGGTGTTCCCTGTCAGGGATGACAGGTGGTTACCCAGCTCCTACCAGTTGTCACTCTTGTTCCACTCAGTGCTGGATGCTGTGTTTTTCAATTTTCTGCAGGTATAATTCCTGTAAGAGGTTGACCAAGATCTTATCTGCTTGTCAAACCAGCTTGGAGCTCAACCTTATGCTGCCATCTTTAGAAGTGACAGAACCAAAATGAGGAATATAAATGCAAGACTGTGGTTCAGAAGGTGGGACCCACATCCTCTGAGGTGTGACATCACCATACTCAACCCATGCAGTAATATAAGGGTTTTACCCATGGAATTGAAATATATTTTTTTCAAGTTAGGCTTATCAGTTGCATTGTAAAGATAACATGGATAAGTATTTTTTCTTTAATTTTAATGAATAAGAACAGATGATATTGGTACGTATAAGAGAATAAATGATTACTGAATTACTATGTCATGGACATATATGTATATGTGATTAAGCAGAGTGGTGTTTTTACCTGCAATCCACATTTCTAATTATGATCATATATTGCAAAGTTATGGAAGCATGAGGTTTCAGGTAGTGTTTGAGGTAATTATTTTATAAATTCTGTTTTTAACTGAAACTTATAGATAAGTACAATTGGTGTTTCATTGCTTTAATCAAATTAATTCACTGATAGGAAATGCTAAGTTGTGTCATATTCTGCAAGATGACTATAAATCAAGTTTATTTAAACTCCAAAGTAAATACTGACTCATTCCAGTATTCTTTTTAAATTCTGAGTGATAGTTATGTTGCATTTGGACATGTTATGCATGGCTGCTCATTCCAGTTGAGTGTAGCTTGTTCACAAACACCTAAAAGCTATGTCCATCTGACCAGATACGCACACGTGTATTACTGCAATTCATGCACATCAGCATGGCTGATTTCATTTGAATCTGAACTGCTTAAATGAGCCTGCATTTCTGTCAATAACTGTAAAGCTAACATATTTAACTGTGATCACTCCAGCTTGGTGACAACTGCTGTGAGAAAGTGCAAACTTTTAAAGTAAGCTAAAAAGAACTTTTATCATGAAAAGGTGTTTTGTTTATATGATGAAGTCAATGATATGCAATTGTTGTATACTGATGACAATGACAGGAGTAGTAATGACAGGATTTGGGAATTTGAAGTGTCATCTGTTAAAGCTGAGCATCCATGTCAGTGTACTGTATATAAGAAATGTATGGGGAGAGGTCAATGAACATTTTATTGTGTGCAGATCTATCTTCATATACATATAGCCACACTGGAAATGATAAATGCTTGCAGTACTGGTTTTCATTTGTGAATGATAATGTTCTGGTTAGTAATGCAACAAGTTAAGAGGACATTATTCAGTTTTGAATTCTGCTTCACTTTATTTATGTGAATGTAGTGTACTGCCAGCATAATGTAATTACTAATTCTGCTGTACTCAGATCTTTTGTTACTAATGATGCGATTTTGCTTGGATCATTGAATTTAGTTTCTTTTGTTATGGTGTTGCAGGCATGGTTTAAAAAAGGTTGTAGGTGTAAGGAATGCAGGCATGCTTTCATGTCCTTTGCTGCAGAGCTGATGAGCATGTTTAATTTGTTTGTAAAATCATGATGCATTGCGGTTACTCATATATGTTGGTCTAGGCTATGCATGATGCAGCAGCAAAGATCAAGAGAGAGAAAAGACAATTTCAGTCATGAGGAGAACCTTGTACTCAGAAGGGCCCTCGGGACATATGGCAAGCACCTTTTGCAAATGTTTGGTCAAAACAAAGATGTGGAACCAAGTGGTTATGAATATAAATGCTGTTAGGAGGGAGGAATTGCACATGGTTATGGATATAAATGCTGTTAGGAGGGAGGAATTGCACATTAACACAGTGAGGAAATGGGCTAATGATATGGTAGACATGCCAGAGCAAACAGAATGCAGTTGCCTGTAGCAGTACTGGTGAAAGACCTCCTACACTTATCCTTCTAACAACTGATGAGAAATAACTCCTCTCCATATGGGGAGATGACTAAGTCACTGATGAGAATGGCATGTGCATAATCAGAGATGAGGCAGACTCTGGAAGATACCCACATCTGCAGCATCCACAAATATCCATGCAGGAAGGTTAATGCATCCACCGTGACATAGTCACATTAAGATGATGACTACAGAGGTTAAATGCTAATATGTAACACATGACTTTTACTATCAACAGATGACCCCCCTATTTTTATCAATCATGAAAGTGAAGAGAGTGTGCATACTGCATTCACTAGCATCCTCCATTGCCTCAATTCTAATGTAATCACTTTATTCTTCACCGGGTCACCAGTAGGAACTAGTAGTTCCACTTTACCAGCACAGCTAGAAGACATCAGCAGTAGAATGGCTGTAGAAGATGATAGAAGTATATTTATTAGACAACCTGAGGAAAGTGGCACACAGTCACCAAGTTTAATGGCAGGATTTCACATCGCACATCAGTTACATAACTCTGCATGAAGTGACACTAGATCAAATATCAAGTAGATGGGGACATTACATTATAAGCTATACATGAAGAAAACTCACTCACATCAACAACAGTGTCTCCTCAACCACAGGAACACCTTCTGGAGGTAGCAGTCTCCACTGTAACACTTGTGCATATGGCTATCAGGTGCAGACACATATCACAGCTACATCCTGAAATATAAATAGCATTTACTGCAAATAGCTAATGTGATGTGACATTGTTCTGCCAGTAGCTAATGTGATGTGACATTGTTCTGCCAGTAGCTAATGTGATGTGACATTGTTCTGCCATGCAGAATCAGCAAGAGATGGTTAGAATACTGTAGGGTGTGCATGAGGATTTCCACAACTCCATGTAAGTTGCAGTGAGGAGGGATACTGCTACATTCACACTCATGTGCAATATAGTAGCACACACAGTATCCAGCGCCATCTTGATTCATTCACAAGTCAGGACCTAACAGACTCAAATAGGAGTAAGTGGTAGAGAGGGGCTGTGTTGAGGACAGGGCACTGTCCAGTCATGTGGATGCATAGATCTTCACTCTCCAAGTGCTTCTCAGGAAATGAAAATAAAAGGGGGGACCAAACACAACAGAAATTATGCAAGCCTCGTCAGCATTCATCTACATGTAGCAAAACCTCTCATTTAAAGTCTTGCTCATACAGCACTGTTTGATCCATATGTGTAGGATCACTTCTATCCAGTGGGTCAAGACATTGCTGCAAATCAGCATCAAGTTCTCATGTCAAGATTTCCTCACGATCATAAGTACAGTCACCCACCCTATCATTAGAGTACATTATGCATGACATATTTAACTTACTGTAGCTCAGGGCTGACATTACAGATAATGTAAAAAATGACGTGTTAATTTACAAGTATGACTTCCAACAGGCTAAAGTTGCTGCTTAAGAGCAATGGAAATGTTTAAAAAGTATATATGTGGCATGAAGGGAGGGAAAGATCATTTCAAAATGCAATATACTTCAGTACTAAGAGGTTCTTCAGCACTATGAATCTGAGTTTAGTAATTGTAATGCTTACAATAACAGAAAAAGCAAATAAGGGAATAAAGAGAGTATGTTACAGACTGCAATGTGTAACACCATTGGCCGGCTTTTCAGAATCAGAAGTGTGAATTGAGTAACTCTGCTGCTGATAATAAAAAAAGCTTATAATAAAAAATATATAAATAAGAAAAGATAATAAAAAAGAAAACTGATGTATGAAAAGTGGGTGGGGAGAGGCAAAATTAAATAGACTACACTATTAATAGCCAAACGCAGACAGGAAAAAATGATTATATGACTAGCAGTTATTCTGCCATCAACACTAGCACTGTTACTTCTCCACCCTCAGCACTGCAAAACTGATGATTGACATTAGTTCTGATGACATAGCGTTTGGTATTTATGACAAAATTAAATAATCTGATGTGCAGTGCCTCAGCAGACAAAATGAAATTATTTCTTGTCATAAATAGTGAATCTACATTACATCATAAAAAAAGAAGTGTGATACAATTTCCTATCCTTTGTCCTTTAAATTACTGAACATTACAGCAGAAGCAGTATATGAATACTTAATAAAAGTCCCTAAACAAAACACATGCAGCAAAACTGCATATATATATATATATATATATATATATATATATATATATATATATATATATATATATTTATATGTTTATTTAATGATAAGAGGTACTGTCTAAAGAACAGCATCAGAAGGCCATGAACCACAGAACACAGCCCATATATAGGACTGCACACATCAATGTATTTGTCTGTCATAAGGAAGCACTAACTTGAATGTCATGGTCCATAGCTGTGGACTAGATGCAGCCCTTTTACTTGTGCAACCATATACTGTGCAGGAGTCTGCCACATAGGGTCTCTTATTACTGCCTACTGGTTGGCCACCAATACTATCATCAGTCATGGTAGGACCTGTATTGAGAGTTATAATGACATCATGGGACAGTTCACCACCAGACAGGTGCATGATTATATTGTGCAGTAAGCAACATGCAGTAAACATCCTACAAGCAGTAGCAGAGTCTAACTAAAGGCACTGCCACACTCATCTAAGCAATGGAAACAGACTTTCAGCTGGCCAAACATTATGTCATTGGCAACATGTGTCTGGGATAGGAAGATGTTATACCATTGTTCTCCTGCTACATACTACCTGGCAGTGGATGGAATGGTAGCCCTTACTATTTCAATGCCACTGATCTTGATAGAGTCCTAATAGTAAAACAGGTGCAATCTATTGCAACAAGCATCTCAGGGAAATGTGCCAGCCTGTAAAAGGCTCACATGGTTTGGACTCAATCCTGAGGTGGCACAAGGAAGTAGATGCACTGATACACATGTGCCAAGAGTATATCAAGGACCTGATATCCACAGGGTAGTAGCCTAAGAAATATCCAGCATGTCTCTAGTCTGTCTCTGGAAGGTCCCCATGGCAA
Organism: Protopterus annectens; assembly: GCF_019279795.1. Classification (NCBI taxonomy): domain Eukaryota; kingdom Metazoa; phylum Chordata; order Ceratodontiformes; family Protopteridae; genus Protopterus; species Protopterus annectens. Next base: position 91,364,429 of record NC_056730.1, on the reverse strand, counting down.
GAATAGTGAGGGCTATACATACCTTGGTATATATGGGTATAGGAATGCCATTCATCTCCCAGTCCCTGTCTGTGGGCCACACATACTAACTGAAGTATTCAAAATGTCCCTGTCTATTGTGAATCTATCAAGAATTTTTTTGATTATCAAAGTTACAGTGGGTTATTCTTTGTCTATATCCTTACCTTCTTTGTTGGTGAGTGCTACTGGGCACTTGCAGTTCTGGCTTGTCCAAGATGAGAAGCTCACACTGAGAAATAGCTCAGCTGGCAGCAACAGCAAGCATATTTGCCTAATGCAAAGTAGATATTAAAGAAGTAATTTTGCCTTTCATAACACGTTTTCGAATGGCATACAAACATTTAAAAAAACAACTATGAATCTCAAACAGGTATGAAAAGAACTTATTAGCATAAGAAGTTATAAATTATTTCTCATTTCAATCTAATTACTCCTTCATTTACATAAGTTCATTCTAGGGTACTGCTTGTGAGTGCAAATGGCCTCTATGAATCACGCCATGGCTACGCTCGGGCACAGACAGCACAGATTCCTGTTAGACATACACACAACAGCTATGAATATCAGCCATCATTTAATCTGTCCTACATGTTGTTTTTCTTTTTCTTAATGACATTGACATTAATACATTCCAAATAGCATGACGCATATGACTTCTCTGTTGATATGACATACATAATCATATTTAAAAATGATTTCCATTTGTTTAAGTTCACATGCATTTTCTTTGAAACTGAAAACATGTAACTCATAGTTCTGTGCCTCTACTGTTCTTAAATTTTAATCCACAAGACTGGAGGTATTCATTTATTCAAACCAATAGTCTTGTGCATACACTTCTGCTTTCATGTAAGGCAGAGAGCTTAGTTTTCTATTTCTTATAAATTCAGACTCAAGCCACTTAATACTGATTTTTCTGGTTCCCACTATATATATATATATATATATATATATATATATGTGTGTGTGTGTGTGTGTGTGTGATCACTACGAAATACCGAACGCCCAAAATCCCAACGCTGAAAACATCGAGATTAGATGACTGAAACCCCGCATTACCAAAAGACCAGAAGCACGAAATGCAAAATTCCGATATTAAGGGATTTTGTGTTAGCACTTCTGGTGTTGCGGTTCAGGTAAGTATGTGTGTGTAAGTGTGTTTGTGAGGGGTGTAGTGTGCGGAAGTGTGTGTTGTGACTGTGGTGTGTGTGTGTGTGTGTGTGTGTGTGTGTGTGTGTGTGTGTGTGTGTGTGTGTGTGTGTGTGAGAGACTGTAATGTGTGGGTGTGAGTTTGCCTTGTGTGTCTGTGCGATATCGGAGTTAGAATAATAAAGTAGGGGGGTGCAGGGTGGCTTGACCCCTGCCTATGTCTAGTGTAAGGTGCATTGTTTGGTTGTCGCGGGAAGGTGTGTGTGTGTGTGTGTGTCTGTGTGTGTGTGTGTGTGTGTGTGTGTGTGTGTGTGTGTGCTGTTTGGTTGTGTAACTTTTGCGAGTTTGAATTTCGCGGTTTTCAATATTTGGTATTGTGGTGTTTCGGGCATGTGGTCTCTGTGTTTTAAGTGTCGGGATTTTGGGTGTTTGGTATTTAGTAGTGATTCTATATATATATATATATATATATATATATATATATATATATATATATATATATATATATATACATGGATCTAGGACTTTTGATTGAAAGATCAAAAGTCCGAATCCATTATCACCGAACATACTTTACCGAAAGAGCTTTCACCAAAAAAGCGCTTACGGCAAAGTATGTTTAAAAAAAAAAACAGCATTAAACCTACTTCTATGCAGGGGGGCAAGCCCCCTACTTTAATATTCTCACTCCGAGGTCACACTATGGTGGGGAAAAGGGAATTTTCCCTTATCCACACCATAGTACGACTGGCACAACGAGCATACTTATCCAAAAGTGCTGCTTCGGTGAACAGCATTTTCTGTTAAGTATGCTCGTTGATTTCTGCTTTGGTGGAAAGTGCATTTGGGGATCTGTACAATTCCCATATATATATATATATATATATATATATATATATATATACACACACACACACACACACACACACACACACACACACATATATATATATATATATATATATATATATATATATATATATATATATATATATATATATATATATAGAGAGAGAGAGAGAGAGATATTGATAGGGCCTCCAATTGAAATGTCAGTGCTCCAAGTGCTAACACTCCAAAAAAAAAAGAAGAAAATGCAGAAGTGCAAATCTAGAGCATTGCTTTTCTCCTTGAAACATCTTTTTGCTGGGGGCATACATCCTGCACCTTGTCCTGATGTGAGTAGCAAGCACCCGGATAGACTTCTATATAATAACTCCAAGATCAACATATCTGGGAGAAAAAGGAATATTCTGAGAAATGGCAAACTTGGTTTATGGAAGTCAGTTTTTTTGGACATTCAATTTCTGTGTTCCTGGAGACAGTCTAGCAGGTCCCAAGATTTAAATTGTTACTGATATATAGCTATAGATACAGATATAGATATAGATAAGATACAGATATAGATATAGATATAGATATATAGATATAGATATAGATAAAAATAGATATAGATATATATATATGCACAGCTGTATAAATATAGATAGATGGATAGAAAGATATGCTAACATTATAGTGTCAGAAAAAAATAATACAGATTAAATAAGCTATAATATTTTTTTTCCATCTTAAACAATTGAAATGCACAGGTTGTGCTAAAATAAATAAGTAAATACAAAATAAAAAGAAAGGCACTCATAATAGACTTTGAGCTATTCAGGCAGATGGTCTTTTTACTGTAACATACCTCCTATTTCAGAAGAAGAAGAAATGATGCATTTGCTTTGCCCTCTCTTTCATCACATTCTTGTTTAGAATACATTCTTCTGAAGCCAACAAATTGCAACAAATGCCCTGTCTTGGCTCAGTGTCATCCTATTCAGTAATAGACAGAACTCTGATGTCTGGAGTTACAGATTAACTGAGTGTTGTCACACCTGTTATATTTTTAAGTAACTCTTTGTTTCCTTTGCAGAATTTGATTGACAATGTCCTTTCATAATTCTCCTCTATTATCTTCTTCAGTAGTGCAGCACGCTGGAGCAATGACATCCATAATTATTCCTCTATTAGATGTTACTCTGGACATTTCTGGCTTTTACTGAATCATTTATGTTAGAAGTAGATATGCAATTCAGAATGCTGTTATGATATCTAGTCTGCCTGAAATGGCATTGCATGTATTTGTTTGTAAAATCATGGAAAATCAAGTCTAGACCAGATTTTTATTGTCTTCACTTTAACATCTGTGTAGAAGACAATCTACTAGCTGAGTGTGCTGAAATTCAATGCATACATGAAGTTTAATATGTCTTGTTTCACATCACTCACTTTCTCACATGGGTTTGTAAATATTTATAACGTTTAATCTACCTCAAAGAAGCATCTAAAATTCCCAGAAGCATGTTTCAAAAAAGGAAAAGCAGAAACAACATGAAGCTTTTATATATTTTCTCCAAGTGTTTCCATGGGAATCATGGCATTATATTACATGGGATCCCTAACAATTCTTTGAAAATAAAACAGTGAATTCATTTCTGTATTGCAACAGCAAAATAAGCTTTTTCAAAAATGCATCTCACATCATCCATGCATTAATCTGTACCTTGGCATACTTGCTGTGACTGTAATCAGTGCAGTGGTTTCTATACCACTTGGCTAAAGGAGATAGAACTTTTGCACTGATCCCTTTTGAAGAATTTATTTTTTAGAAGATTGTCCTACTAGGATGCAAGTACCTGCCCTTTAGCCCCCTTGCCCTTAACATGCACAGCAGATTGCAACCTTTTCAGTGTTAGAATGCATGTTTGGGTACCACCCATAACTTCTTATCAAACATTTCCTTTGAGTGACACCAGAATTGTGCTCAAGTGATTATTACAGCACTATTTGATTAGCTTGTCACAGAAATGTCATGACATTTATCTTTTTTGAATATGAACATTCACATTCTCAGTGATCTAGAAACCCTCTCTTAATGTATTCAATACTGGATATCATCAAATCATTATTTCTTCATGATTTAATTTGCATAGCTGTAAAAGGGACATTATCTAGAAGGTATAATATCACTTTTTCTTCCCCAGGAATAGTCTGAATGAGTATCTACTTTACAATGACCTCGATCAGGAATACAAACTATTTCATTCACGTGACAGATCAGATACTCTATGAATTATTGAAACATTCTTCTCATTTGCAAAAAAAAATAGTATGTACTCTGTTCAAATTGTGACTCTGTGACATAAGCATGGAGTAAATACAGAGGTTTATCATAAGGATCATTGCTGCACAGAGTAATACTATGACTGATAAAAGGGTCTACTGTATCTGCTCCAGACAATTTGCTCAAGACACACGTCTTCACTGCCATTCGTTCATTTAAGAAAGTGCTGTAACTCCTGATAATTTATTCCCCATAACACTAACTATCCTTACCAGAACCCAGATCCTAACCTTAAAAAGTCCAGCCCAGTGACTAAGCATAAAGTCCCCATCCCTCCCTAATGTTAAAATTCCCTTCCCCTCCTTAACTCCATATTCCCGATCATTCCCTGAAGTTAACATCCCCATTCCCCCTTCCATTCTATCTTGTTCCCTAAACCTAAAATCCCCTTAGCCATCACATCCACTAATGCTCACTAAATCTAAAATCCCCATTGCCTAATTAACCCTAAATTTAGTATCACTCCCTAAACTTAAAATCCCCTTTCCCCTCTCCCTAAACTTAAAAACTAAAGTGATGTCAAAACTTAAAATCCCCTTCCTCCTCCCATCCATGATCACTCCCTAAACCAAACATTGCCACTCCCCTGCTTAACCCTAAAGTCCCTATTGCTCTCTAAAGCTAAGATCCCTGTCCTCCTCCCTAAACCTAGCAGCACCCTCCCTGCTCCCATTCCCTACTTGCCTGTTCCACGGTGAGCACTTCTACCATCTTTCACTCAGGATGCGAGCAGATGGTATGGAAACTACATGGCTAAACTCAGTTTCACGGTGATATTTATACATACTAGGAAAATTTGACCAGGATAGTGTAGATATTCCCCTGTTGTTCTTTCAAGAGGGAGATAGTATCAGACATTTTTTTACATTGGTTTTGATGGGTGATGACAGAAAAGAGAAGATTATAATTATGAAAAAATGTCCACTAGACTGACAGAAGCATGGCTTTTCCTGGCAAGGTACTGCAGTAGATGGCAGACATATCAGACTTCCATGTTGAAACACTACAATTTTTATGATATATAACATCCAGTCTTTCATCCATCCATCTATACATCTGTCCATCCTCCTCCTCCTCATCATCATCATCATTAGCCCCCCCTTTTCCCATTTTTCTACATGGGGTCGGGGTATCATGTTAACTGTTTCCACCTCTCTCAATTCAGTGCCACACTCCTGCCTTCTTCAACACGCATGCCTTCTGTTGCAGATCTTCTTTCACACAATCCATCCACCACTTTGCTGGACATCCTCTCTTCCACTTACCTTCTTCCTGTCTGCCCCAAATCTTCCTCACCAGATTATCTTCTGCTTTTTTCACCGTAATCTGCTTTCTTTGATCTTTTCTGCAATTGGAGCTACTTTGGCTTCTGCTCTTATGTCCTCATGACTTCATCTGTCCCATAGTGTGCATCCTACCACCTTTCTCAGGCACTTCATTTCCATCACCTCTAGCTTCTTCACCTGTTCTGCCTTTACTGCCTAGGTTTCTGTACCATACAGCAGTACTGCTCACACCACTGTCTTATACACCTTACTTTTCAGCTTCTTTGGCATTCTTTTGTCATAGACTATACCTGATACTCTATGCCAGTTGGCTGCAGCCCCTCTGATTCTAGCTTTGACCTCTTCATTCAGACTACCCTTCACCTCAACTACACCTCCCAGATACTTGAAGCTGTTTACCTGTTCTCTATTTTCCCTTCTATCTCTATTCTCAGTTTCTTCTGATTTCCCCAATTTGCTGCCATTACCGCTGTCTTATCTGTGCTTAGTTTCATCCCATGTGCCTTCAGATTTGCATTCCATTCTCCTATCCTTTGCTGAAGTTCTAGCTCAGAGTCTGCCTGTACTGCCACATCGTCTGCATACAGCAGCTTTGTTCATCTTTCCCCTTCAACCTGTTTGCTAATGTAGTCCATCACCAGTATGAACAGCAGTTGCTCAGAGCTGAACTCTAATGTACACCCACACCCACTAGGAACCCCTCTGTGAGGCCAAACACTCTTCGTACTTGAGTCATTGGGTCCTTGAACATAGCCTGCACTAATTCTACCAGTGTTTCTGGGACTTCAAACCACCGCAGTACTGCCCAGATCAGATTTCGTGGGACCTTGTCATATGCTTTCTGCAAGTCTAGGAATGCCCAGTTGGACTCTTTCTTCATCTCTAGCTTCTTCTCAACTATCTGTCTAAATGCAAACATCGGGTAGATTGTGCTGCATCCTGATCTGAATCCAAACTGCTCATCTCCTATCTTACATTCTACTACTCTGTGTATCCATTTATCAATCACCCTCTCCAGAGCTTTCATGCAATGTAATAGGAGTTTTATGCCTGTGTACTGCCCACAGTTGTGGATGTCCCCTTTGTTTTTGTACACTGGCATGAGTATGCTTATTTTCCTGTCATCTGGGAAACGTCTTTCTCTCCACACTGCTATTATTACCCTCAGGAGCCATTTCTCTCCTATCTCACCCAGCATCTTCATCATATCTACTGTGATCTCATCTGAGCCTGCTGCTTTCCCTGATTTCACTTTCCTTAGTGCTGTTCTTACTTCTTCTAGGGTGGGCTCCTCTTCTTCTCTCATCGTAGGCTGTTTCTGGGACAGGTACAGCTTCTGTGGGGTTTTCTTCATTCAGAAGCTGCTGGAAACACTCCTTCCATCTGCCTTTGATGTCCTGTGGGCTGGTGAGCAGGTTGTTGCTGGAATCCCTTATGAAGGGTGTCTGACTATCTTCTTTATCTTTCTGTCTTTGCCTTGCAACCTGATATAGTTTCTTTGTGTCCCTTACTGAGTCACTTTCTAGAAGTTGGTACAGTGCCTCAGATGCCCTATTCTTTGCTATTGCAACTTCTTTCTTAGCTTCTTTGTTAGCCAACCAGTAGTCCTTCCTAGCCTGGTCAGTCTTTTCTGTCTCCCACTTCTTCCTGCACTCCTTTTTTCTTTTGACGACTTCCTGGACTTCTGCATTCCACCACCAGCTTTCCTTATGAACCTTATTTCCATACCTGGCTCAGCCACATAGCTTTTCTGTAGTCCTAACACATGCTGTTTTATGCGCTGCCATTCTTCTTCAACTCCACCTATTTCCTCCTCCTCTTGAGGTGCTAGAGCCCTGAGTAATTCCTTGAACTGTTGTACTTTCTTTCCAGTCAACTTCCAGGTCTTCAGCCTGGTCTCTGTTGATCTTAGAGCTTTTGCTGACCACTGCTTGCAGCTGATTGTGGCAACTAGTGGTTTATGCTGTTGGCCAACTGTTTCTCTGGGGATGACTTTGCAATTATGGATTATGCCCCAGTGCCTTTTCCTAACTAGGAGAAAGTTTACCTGAGTTGCATGTTGACTACTCTTATATGCGATCTTGTGACTGTCTCTCTCTCTCTGAAACACGTGTTGGATACTACAAAGCCATTTGCCAGACAGAAGTCTAGAATGGCTTTTCCTTCTTTATTCCTGTTGCCGCACCCATGTGGACCCAGGCAGTCCTCATATCCTGTTCTGTCTGTCCCGATATGTGCATTCAAGTCACCCATTATCAACACCAATTCATGTTATCCTGCTTCATCTAGTAAGTCCTGCAACTGTTGTCTGAATGCAGTCTTTTCCTCACTATCACAACTCTGCTCTGGGGCATTGGCGGAGATTATGAATACTGCCCTGTCATTACACTGGAGTCTGACTGCCATGAGTCTGTCATTAATTCTGATGATATCGCTTACTGTCTTCTGAAGCATCTCTCTCAACACAATTACTACACCATTTCTAGCTTGCCCTTCACCTGAGTAGTAGACTCTGGGGGTCTATATTACAACAGTGAAGAGGAGTTTAATCGAGTGCCTCTTCGCAGACACATATAGAGTGAACGCACTAAAGCACGAATGCTCAGAACAGCAATTTCTTTCCCTGGGAAAGAAATTGCTTGGCCTTCCCCATGTGTTTGCCCTTTTCCCCACTGTAGTGCGATCTCGGAGTTGGTATATTTAGTTAGGGAGGTGGGGGGCACAGCTCCCCAAGTTGGGGGGGCATGGGGGGTGGAGCCCCCCCACATTGTAATGTTTGAAAGTGTGTGTGTTTGTGTGTTAGTACTACCAATTTCTTTCCCAGGGAAAGAAATCGGTATTCTGAGTGTTCACGCTTTAGTGCGTTCGCTCTATATGTGTCAGCGAAGAGGTGTTCGATTAAACACCTCTTCACTGTTGTAATATAGACCCGACTCTGGATCCCAAGCCAAGTGGCTTTGCTGCACTGCCCTTCCATCTCATCTCCTGGATACATAGGATGTCCAGCCTCCTCTGTATCATCACGCCATACACTTCCAAGCTGCGTCTTTTCAATGAACCTACATTAAGTGTAGCAATTCCCAGTTTGTGTTTGGCAGGTTGGTTGGTTTTACGTCCAGCTTTCGCTCAAAAGAGCTATCCCAGGTAATCCAGGCCAGGCAACTAGACACCAGCCAGCCAGTAGCTTATTGACCCAGGGCTGCTGGGCTTTATGGCGGGCACACACTGGCCAATAGCGGCACATATACCCCTCTCACCATTAGCACGGGTCCCTGGCATGGGTCAAAGTGGGCTGGGTCCTCAACCCACTTATCACCATTAACTACACATGCCCATTTTTGGCGACATTAGTCAACATGACCGAATCACCTAGAGCCATATCTTACACTATTGAGTGGCTAGCCCTGCCACGGGCATCTGTCCATCCTCATCCACTCATTTATGCATCCATCCATCTGTCCATTAATCCATTTTTGGAACAACATTTCTCATGAAGATCATTGCAATAACTGGCTGAGAAAGACAGAACAGACGTCCATGTCCCCAGTCCTTCAGCATACTATGGGCCCATTTCAAGTGGGCAGTGCATACCACATCTCCAAAGGAGTCACTAGATGTTATTTTCCATAATTGCCCAATCCAGCTGAAAAGGCTGATTTCAACTTGGAGGAGCAGTGCCTCTCCTCTGAGATCCTCCTGGACTATTATGGTCCTTGTTGTGTCATATAAAGTGGTTCAGCTACACTGACAAGAAATTTTAACTCCTCCATTTGTATCCACAGATTCATTCTTTTTGTCATTAATGAGTGCTAGTGATGAAAGAAAACTAAGGAACAACACCCAGCAGTGCTCTGAACATATTCAAGGTGCCATCTGTCAGTTAGTCCGAATGGGCTTGTCAACAAAATTCACTGCTAACCTCAGCCTTTTATATCTTTATAGGTTCATAGATTCATGCTTAGCTAACTGCCCTTGTGTGCCATTTTAAGCCTATTCACTTTTACCATTGGTTAAAATTACCTTTACCCTTTACTAGGTCAATATGTTTGCATTTATGATAGGATAGTGATTAGTTCTGGATGATTACCTCTAGGGTAATGCCAGTGAGTATTTAGAGAGGCTATATTTTGGGGATGAGCATTTTGATGCTGCCTCTTTTTATAAGTAGTACAGGAGAGCAGTCACAGGGTAAATATTCTCATTCCTATCAATACAACCAGATTAGACTTTAATAGGTACAGGGATAAACTTTGCTTTAGATAGATAGATAGTTTGCTCCTGAGTAACAGTAACCTTTGAGAGCCTGTTTCTCCAAGCCATCTTATTTAAATTGCAGAAGAAGTTTAGGGCCCTGGAATGAGTTTTTCTGATACAGTTAGACTTATGGATGGGAAGTAGGTCCATTAGAATTGTGTCAGATGATGCCTTATAAGCCGAATACCTGTACACTCTCAGCAGTCTGTTGGAAACCAAATGCAGAAATAGTGCTTTCAGGCATTTTGCGTTGGACATATGTTTGAGATCCTGTACCCTCTTTGTGAGGAACCTCTGTGGGCATTTCAGTTGTTGGATATGCCTGACAGGCTACATGCCAAAGGGGATATTATACTCACTCACTTGCCAGATGAGACCAGAGTAAAGGGAGGGAGTAATGATATCCTAGGATCTGGAAGCCAACCCTGTACTTATAAGCTGAGCTATAGAAGGATGTTCTTACCACTGTGGACACATGTTGGTCAAATATTAGGTCACTCTCTACATATGTTCCCAAATCTTGAACTACATGGTCAACTCTTAGGGGTGTAATGTCAATGTCATAATTTTCTGGGGAAGGGGATTTCTAAAAATATACAATAATATACTTTTGACATTTAATTTTAGTCCATGGCTCTGGCAACAGTTGTTTGGGACAAATCTTTCTACAGAATGGCTGAGTCATTTGGGATTCACTGAGTGCTTCCAACTTGCAGTCTTCACCAAACTTTGTCAGTAAGAGACCCTTGGAGTTTGCCTTTACTTTTGAAAAGTAGATGCCAAACAGGAGCTGTCCCAGCACCAAGCTCAGTGGGATTCCACTGGTGACTGTTCTTTCTGTGGAGATAGCTTCCCCATATTAACCTCTTGAGTCCTATCAGTAAGCCGAATGGGTGACATAGAGGTTTATTCATAGTTGTATAAGCTTCTGGATAGGTGGTGTGCAAAGTTTTGCCTTCATCCATTACTTTGCTGACCTTTTCAATGAAAGCTACCACAATGAGTATGCAAGATTTGCCTTTGATGAATTCAAAGTGGGATGGGTCCGGTGTTTGGTGGTTCCCTATAAGCATATTGATTAATTCAATCCATCTTCCCATGGCCTTACAAATGAGTCTTATGTGTCAGCAATTACCTGGATTAGTGAAATACCTTGCTTTGTGTAGAGGTGTGACCATTACTGTCCTCCATTCACTAGGCTCAAAGCTTCTGAGGAGGCTGAGGTTGAACAGTGTAATTAGGGGCATATATAATTCATGCTTCATACTATTTAAGGTATATCCTGAAATATTTTCAGCATCCATTGATGCAGTATTCCTGGCTTTTGACAGTGCTTTAAGGACTTGTCATGTGTGAAAGCTGGGGGTATCAGTTACTGGAATTTATTGCAAAATAATAGAGGTGAAAGAGGAGTGAAGTTGGAGATGAATTTATCAGCTAGTATGTTTGCTATGTCTTCATCTTCATTGTAAGTGGTGTCATTCACAACCAGTTCAGCAAATTACTGCGTGATGCTGTTGAGGTTGCATATATAGTTGAAGAAGGCTTTATGGTTGACTTTTCCTCAGGTGGCTGGTTTTGCCTCAAACTTGGCTTTGGCATATTTAATTAGACTCCTGATTTACTTATGATGGTGGATCTACCTTGCTGTGAGTTACTCTTCTGATTTTTGGCTATAATTCCCTTTCTTTTATTGTAAAGCTTGTTAGTGCCGTGGTTCCACCAGGGAGGTTTGTTTTGTGGTTAGCCCTATGCTTGTTTCTTATAGGGTATAGCTGTTTCTATGCAGTTGTCTATATGTAATAGTGTCTAATTCTGAATACTTAATAGAGTTACTGGGTTTGGAGGAATTTGAAAGCTGTCAGGGTGCCACTTAGAAGTAAGTAGTTTGCCTTGACGATGCTTCTAAAGCTTCTAGAGGATGCCAGGTTTCAGTTTTATTTCAAGGGAAGCAGTTTTATAGTCTGACTTCACAAATGAACAGGATAAACAGTGGGTGGAGCACAACCTACACATATTAGCAAGGATAAGATCAAGGTATTCTCACTACCTGTTCCAGAGCATTTATGTTAACAAAGTCCAGGAATATTTGTGCTTGTGTACTAGTGATGATGAACGTTTCCTTCTCTATAGTTGGATAGTTAAAGCTGCCCAGGACAGTGGTATTGGGTTCAATGATGTCTCCAGTTTTTGCAAGTAGGTGTGGTGGCTATCTTGCATTATAGAGTGAGCTCTACAACTGGTTGTGGTAAGGGATTTTACTAATGGTGAGTTAGACATAAAGAAGTTTTAACGCATCATGCTATTTAACCACCCAGGATGTACAAGTCTTCCAGATAAGCACTGAGACATCTCCACCTTTTCCCCTTGTTCATAACTGGTCTAAATGGGTGGCAGTCATTCTAGCCCTGCACAACCAGAGTACTCTTCACTAATTTAAACCATGTCTCAATCACTATGTAGATGCCTATATCCTTCAAGTTGAAGAAGGCTAGTAGGGAGTTGAGTTTTTCTTTGGCCCCGAGCACTGATCAGTAAAGCCTTTGTATTATCCTTTGCTTGTATAATTATGTGAGCAGGTGTATCTGGTTAGCATTATCTAAGAAAGGCACCTTTGGGGTGGAGAAGGTCCTAGTCAGTATACAAAATCCTAAAGGGGACTGGTGCAGATCATCCCAGGTGAGGCCGCATGATCTGCCAATCATGTCCACCCTGGCTTGACAAATATTGCATCCCCTTCGAATGACACCAAAAACTAAACCAATTATTGAAGCTGATTACTTTTTGCTCATTTTGTTGCATCATCCTTGGAGAAGATAGAATGTTGCTCATTCTTAGGCTCATACCTGTCTGGGATATACAGCCAGAGAGCTTCATCATGTCTCTTTTCATGTAGTCCAGAGAGGTACATCTTGAGTCATTAACACCCACATGTCCTATATTAGAGATATACCAGTACTTGCTGTTCATGGACTTGAGTGTGTGTGTGATCTAACAGATCCTGGCACTAGAAAAGCAACTGCCCTGCCATTTTCCTTGTCCAGCCTGGTAAGATGTACATTTGTATGTCTTCCAATGGAGTCCTGTTTTCAGCTGCCTTTACAGTATTTGTGTTTCCTCCTCCTACTCTATTACTTCATCTTGTTTTTTCTGCTACTTGTTCTCTAAAGTGTTCAGTTGCATCTTCTCTGCTGCATTTATTACTGCTTGTTTTTAGCCAGTTTAAATTGTAAGTGTTATTCTAAGCCTCTTAGTTTTGGTTTAAGCACTTGGGCTTTAGGGCTACCCCTGAGGTCTCTCTGGCCTCTCTCCCTCAGATTCTGACAAATATGGATGGACAATTTCCTACGGTTTCTCCTGCCAGCCTGGTTGATATGGGCATCCTGAGACAGTGTAGCAACTGCCTCATGTACATGGACAACCATCTACTACTACCACCTAGGAACCAAATTTGTGAGAGATGCAATTACATAATGAAGTTAGAGTCTATGTTCTCTCCCTCACAAGCCAGTATATCTGGCACTGAGAAGGTTGTCAACAAAATCACAACACCTCAAACACCACCCACAACTACACAACACACACCCACATATGCGGAGGTTCTCAACAAAAACAAACCCAAATAAAGGAGACCTCAGAGGCAAAAACACATGAGAACTCCTCAATCCTCCTCACCACATACCATGCATAGTCCATACACCAGTGTCTCGCAACCACTAAGGCCTAACCAAGTTGTTGTTCTTTTTTCAGGTTTTCCCGGTTAGGGGTCACCACAGCGGAACTCCAGTTCGCTAATGATTGGCAGTAGAATTTTTACGGGTGCCGAGGTGCCAGCTCGATGCCCAACCTTCAATGAAGACATGCCCATTTTACACATGTCTTTCAAATGCCAATCGACCACAGGGAGGACATGCAGACTCCACACAGAAGGCACTCCAGCCGAGACTCGAACAGGAGAAACTCTTGCTATGAGGCAACAACGCTACCACTGCACAACCACGGCTCTATATACCCAACATATTAGTCATATTAGTAATGGGAGACTCCATTGTGAGACACACAGCTATGCCTCTCACCATGCTGGATAAGGAGAAAATCACAGTTAGTTGTTTGTCAGGTGCCAGAATCCACCATATCACACACACACTCAAGTCTCTCAACAGCAGGCACAGTTATGACTTTGTCATAGTCCATGTTGGTGTGAATGACTTGAGACATACCTCCCTGGACTATATGAAGAGACACATGATTGAGCTCACTGAATATGTGTCCCAGGCAGGTATGTAACTAGCCTTAAGCAGCATTCTACCATCACCCAGAATGATGCCTCAGTACAAACAGAAAATGATTGGCTTTAACAATTGGCTTAGTTTCTGGTGTCATTCCAGGGGGATCCAGTACCTGACAGCCTGGGAAGATATGGACCATGATGCTTTGTTAGAGATGGCCTGCATCTGTCTCACTTGTGCTTTAGGGTTCTGCCAAAGGCCCTTTCCTCCCCATAGTGCCTTTTTTAGAAAAAGTCATGAGGCTGATACTACCAACATAAAAATTTCAGCAAAAAGCAAATTAAAGGTCATGCTGCTAAATGCGAGGAGTCTAAACATGAAACTGCAGTCATTGCAAGCATTCTTAACCCTGGAAGATGCTGACATTTGTACAGTCACAGAAACCTGGTTTAAAGTTGCAGAGAGCACCCGAGCCTTACCTGGTTACTCATCCTATCATACATTCAGACCCCAAAATGTGAGTAGCAAAGCCAAAGGAGGTGGCATTTCAATATATATATTAAAGACACACACACCTCCAGGCTGGTCAGACAGTATGACTCACAGGAGACACTCCAAGTGCAGTTAACCATTGACAAGACCCCTATTCAAATTATAGCTAGCTATAGGCCCCCAAATTTGACACAAGATGCCCATTCAACCTATCTGGACCTCTTCAAAAATATCACGATTCAACCATTTATCCTGATCCTGGGTGACTTTAATTATCCAATCATAGACTGGAAAATCTACTCATGCCAGGACATCTCCCCTGACCCCCCTCTAGCTAGGGTCAAACAAAAAAACTTCTCCAAAGCTGATTACACCCTCCTGAGGGGATGGTATAAACAGCATCACAGCCCCCTCCCCCACTGTAGGAACTGGCACCAATGTCCAAATTTACACCAACATACTATACGAGCATTTATACAGATGCATGGAATTAGGAATACTTGACAAGACAAAATCATGCTCCACAAGGAAGAGTAAACCTGTTTGGTGGACATTTGCAATAAATAAACTATATAACAATAGAAAAAAATTGCTGTCCAGGACCAAGAAGGAGCAGGTGCCCAATAGGAAGCAATCTCTCCTTAGCCTACACAAGCAAATAAGAGCACTAGTAAAATCCTCTAAAGCGAAATTTGAGTCCAAATTGTCCACATCTACTAGAGACAATCATAAGACCTTCTTTACATACAGTATGTCCGCAGTCTCAAAGGAAGCACCCGGATCTGTTCAGAACTGGTGGTCAAGGACACCACATACACAAATGCTGTAGATATAGCCAATCTACTGGCTGACAGATTCAGTGAAAACTGCTCCCCTCTGTCTCCCCATCAGTAAATCAGAACATCTCAAGTATCTGCCCCCCACTCTTTATCTCTTGGGAACAGGTCATCACTGCCCTCTCAAAGGCAAAAAATACAGCCTTCATGGGACCAAATAACATCCCAGGCTGCATCCTACATGAACTCAGGCATGAACTTGCAGCACCATTAGGCACCCTATTCGACCAAAGCCTGAGTAACAGCTCTGTTCCAGCCAAGTAGAGGACACCCACTGTCATCCCTTTAAACAAAAGTGAAGAGTCCACCGATCCAGGAAATTATAGACCCATCAGCCTAACTAGCCTGATTTGCAATGCCATGGAACGGATTATCATGGAAAATATTAACTCATTCCCTCCAGTAGAGCTCTTTTGTGGGTGTACCTTTAACTCCTAATGGGCGTGGCTTCAGCATTTAAAAAATAAAGTTTTCACCTTATATTTTTAACAAATGCCCACTGACAGAGAAGATATATCAATACAATTGTGTTTGCCATCATGTATGCTTCAAGATAAAATTTTCTGATACCTTGTATGTAACATGGTTTTGGAATTATTAATGCAAATATGAACAGGCAATATTTGACGCCTAGAGGCGCAGTAGGAGGTAACTGCAGAAACGCCTGGAGACGTCACTCGGCTGTAATGAGTGGGAAATTGGTAACCTCCAAACCCTCAACCCCACACAGTTTTGCTTTGTCAAGGGGAGGTCATGTCTGTTACATTACTTCAACTTCTTTGAGACGGTCACCAAAGTCATGGACGAGGGAAAGACAATGCACATCACCTACCTTGACTTGGCCAAAGCCATTGGCAGTATTCCCCGCTTAGGCATAGTAGATAAACTCTCTCAACTAGGCATCAATCCATATGTTACCAGATGGGCATCAAACTGGCTCACTGATAGAACCCACCTAATCAAAATAGGGGAAGCCACCTCAAGCAGTAGACCCGTAATGAGCAGCATACCCCAGGGATCAGTCTTGGGGCCTCTGTTACTCAGGATATACTTCTCTGAGGTGCAGGCCAAAACCAGTGGGCTATGGCTGACCAGGTTTGGAGATGGCTGCAAGCTGGGCATAATCATTAATTTCCCAAGTGAAGTGGACATCCTTCAAGGGGGTCTCACCCAAACAAATGAATGGTGCCAGAAACATGGCCTCAAGCTTAATACAAAAAAATGCATCATCATCCTCTTTGGGGAGAGTGATGGCCCCACATATTATCACATTAATAACAATGTCCTAAGTACACAATCAGTAGTAAGGGATTTGGGCACCCAGGTTGATAGCAACCTGCCTTTTGACCACCATGTTGCTTCCGTTGTATGGAAAGCTTTCTACATGGCCCACCTCATAAGTAAGGGTATTTCATCCAGGGACAAAGATGTCATAACATCCCTGTATTCTTTCCTTATAAGGCCAATTATTGAGTACAATGCCCCCTTCAGCATGTACCTCACAAAGCACATGCAGCAGCTGGAGAGACCACAGAGGTTCCTCACCAGGAGAATCCAGGGCCTCAAATATCTACCCTAGACAGATAGGCTAAAAGCCCTGTCCCTCTACTCAGTTTCATACAGATTCAGCAAAAAATCAGTCCAGGACCAAACATGGCTCAATTAAAACCACTTCAATAAAACAAAACTAAAAACATAAAAAGGTTAGCGCTTTCATGCCCTACAATAGGCACTTCATCAGACAGCTTACAGCAGCACATACACATCTTAAATACTACAATCAATCAATGAAGCAATTTACGATCTCTAAGAAGGGGTTTTAAAGGCACATAGCCATTCAACCCTGGTTCTTTATGTGCTTGTAATAAAGTTATCCATCTGGTTTCAGCTTTTTCTACTTTATTATTCAGATTATCCCCTCTTATACCAGCATAAATACACTGTAAAACTATAAAACGAAAAGAATAATCATTATTAGCCTGTATATGTTTATATAAGGCAGCAGTAATATCTCTGTGCCTAATGTAGCCAATATGCTCTAATAAGTGCTCCCTTAATGCCCTAGTAGTTTTCCCAATGTAGAAACTACTACATTTATTACAGCTAGCAGGGTAGATTAAATTCTTACTAGAACAATCAGCATAAAATTTCGGTACAAACCTAAAATCTATAACTGGATGCTTAAAATCCTTAACTCTTGATATATAAGAGCATGTTGCACAATTTCTACAGGCAAATTTTCTTGGGCTAGTTGCTGTTTACTGCAGTTTAAAGTGTCTTAATTGTGGTTAGCAGGGATTGCTGCACCCACAAAATGTGAGTTTCAAGGGCCATTTGATTTAGCAAGGTTTCTTATAGAGAAAAAAAGCTCTTGTGCAAACAACCTAGTATGTAATGAGTCCCACAGTGGCAGAGCACTGGGCAATTGTTTTCTTCCCTTTTAATGAAAACCCCGTTTGGAACCTGGGTGAGTGCAGCTCAGCACAAGTTATAGGCAAGGGGCTGAGGGAATAAACCAATCAGAAAAGCTAGGAGTTTAAGTCCATGGACCTCTGTAAAAAGATCCTGCAGAAAAGCACAGCTCTGTCACCAGTGTGAATTCACACTGCAAGTTTTAGGTCACGTGGGCTAGACCTACAACCAGTTATAAAACTATGACAGGGACACCAGTATATAATGTATTAACAGGAGCAAGTATCAGGAGAATCAGTAGTTATTCTAACAATGAAGCTGGGGAACAAAAAGAAAGGTATCAAACACAGGCAGGGAAAGCAGCAGATATAACAAACGGAGGGAGCTATTTAAGTGTAGATTTTAACAGGCAATATTTACCAGAATGAAATGAGCAGTTATAGCTAAAACCAGTCCTGCAGTAAATCACAATATTGCCACAACTGTGAATCAAACTACAAATCTATGGCACCATATCCGAACTAACTATTACATGTGCTTCAGGCAAAAATGCAACAGTAGCTTATGTTATCAGCAAAGGTCCTGTAGTAAATGACAGTAGTCTCACTTAGTGCAACTCAAACTACAAATCTATGGCACCAGACCAAATCAGAATTTCAAGCAGATGCTTTAGAGGCTAAAATAAAAACAATGCTAAAAAATTACTGATGAAGAAAAGGGCTTTTATACATTTCAAACATTTCAAAATGCAGGCTTTTCATATTTCTTTCTCCTGCAAGGTTTTGAAGCTTGAACCATTTATGGTAAAATACTAATAAGAAAGTTACAGGAAGGTACTGTCAGCATTTGAATCCTAGAGGTGTTATTCTCTTATTGGTCAGTGTCCTAGCCTGATGATAAACAACTATGTCTACACACTATGTTCATAGGTTCATAGGTTCATAGGTTCATACTAGGCTATCTGCCCGAGGGCATTTACAAGCCTAGCCCATAGTTTTGTGGCTTAAGCCACCCCTTTAGTATGGGGAACTATACCCATTATTTTGCTGTGCCTCTGTCGAGCAGTGACACTGAGGTAATCCCTGGGGTATATCTGCGATCTCCCATCCATTGGTCAAGATTTCTCTTGAACAAGGCCCTCACATGGATTTTGTTCCACAGCATAGGAGTCTTTGGGTGATGAATCTATCCCTCCAGCACGTCCTATTGATGGTTTAAGTCCCTTGTGGCTCTGATGGATCTAGATTTTTGAGGTGAAGCATATTCATCAAATCTGGGTTTGACATGGCCTTGTATGTTAGGCAAAGGTCACCTCTGAGCAGCGACTGAATAGAGCTGGAGTTCTTTCAGTCGGGCAGCATAGGACAGATTTTGAGACCTTTTATCCTTTTGGTGAGGAACTTTGGCCTCTCCAGCTGCTGCAAGTGTCGGGTCAGATACATTCCGAATGGGGCATTGTACTCAATCATTGGTCTGATGAGTGATGAGTAAAGGAGACAATGACCTCCCTTGATCTAGATGAGAATCCCTTCATGATAAGGTGGGCAATGTAGAAGGTCTTCCTAACTACTTTAGCTACATGGGTGTCGAATGACAGACTACTATCAACCTGGGTCCCCAGGTCCTGATAACTTCTTCTGTGCTCAGTGGATTGCCACCTATTTGGTAGCTAGGGGTAACCTTGTTTTTCCGAAGGGTATGACTATGCACTTTTGGCATTTAACTTTAGGCCGTGGCTCTGGCACCAGTTATCCGTTTCTGTGAGACCCTTCTGAAGGATATCTGTGTCAGATGTGCAGTCATCTGCAAACTTTGTCAGCATAACCCTCCTGTGTTTGCTTGATGCCAAACAAGAGTGGGCCCAGGACTGAGCCCTGTGGGACACCACTTGTGACAGGCTTCGAGTCTGACATGGCGCCAGCAACTCTGACCCTGTGGGTTCTGTCACTCAGCCAGTTTGCAACCCATCTTGTGATGTATGGGTTAACATTTAAGCTGATGAGTTTTCAATGATATATTGTATCGAAGGCCTTAGCCAGATCGAGGTAGGCTGTATGGACTGCCTTACCCCTATCAATGGCTTTGGTGACTGTTTCAAAAAAGTCAACCAAGTTTAAAAGGCATGATCTGCCTTTGACAAAGCCAAACTGGGTTGGATCCAAAGTCTGCAAATTCCCTATGTCTTTATTTATGAGGTCCATTATGATCCTCTCCATGGCTTTGCAGATAAGGCTTATCAAGCTAATGGGCCGGTAATTTCCAGGGTCTGTGGAGGCACCGCCTTTGTGAAGTGGGACCACAGTTGCAGTCCGCCACTCCCTGGGTACGTATCCAGAGGTAAGACTTTGATTAAACAGTTGTCCTAGCTGTGGGTTTAATTCCTCATTGAGTTCGTGGAGCACACAGCCGGGGACACCATCAGGTCCCATGGATGCTGTGTTTTTGCTTTGGAGAGAGCAGTTCTCACTTGGGCTGGAGATGTTTGGGGGCTGCACTCGTTTGGTATACATATCTCCCCTTTGGGGAGAAGTTTGCACTGAACCTGTCAGCCAGTATGTTGGCAATGTCTGTAGGATCAGTAATCTTCACATCATTTTGAACTAGTTCTGAGCATATCTGGGAGTTTCCTCCTAGGTTTCTAACATAGCTAAAGAAGGCCTTATGATTGTCTTTTGAGTCTTTAGCTATTTTTCTCGAAATTTGCTTTGCATGATTTTATGAGAGCTCTTAGTGTTTTACTTATAGTGATCAAGGGTGTCTTACCTTTTAAGGATTTTGCTCTATCTTGTAGTAGCTTCCTCCTTTTGTTGTAGAGTTTGTTTATGGCTGGGGTCCACCAGACTGGACGCTTGCCTTTGGTACAAAGAGTCTTTGTTTTGCTTGGGATTGCCTTATCCATGCAGTCCTGCAGGTGCTGGTAGAAGGCATTTGTAAGTGATTCAGCGGCTTGAGTATTGTTTTCTAGTCTTTAGAAGTGTGAAGTTGGCTTTTGAGAAGTTCTTTACTGTGGTCTTTTTATTCAGGTGGGGTGGGATGAGGACCTCCAACGAGATTAGTTTGTGATCTGATCTCACCAGTGAGGGGTATACTTCCAGTGTTGAACATTGTGCTCCCATGTTCGTGATGATGAGATCAAGTATGTTATCTCCTCTTGCGGGATGGTGACTAGTTGTTCCATGGCATTTGAGTTTATGAATTCCAGGAACTTTTGGGCTAGGGTGTTTGGGTTCCCAGTCTATATTAGGGTAATTGAAGTCACCTAGTATGATGGTGTTTGGTGATACATTTATCCCTCTAGTGTTTTCAGGAAGGCCATGTGAGGTTCCTGAGTTTGTGAGGGTGGCCTGTAACATGCTACAATTTGCAGAGCAGTCTTGCCTATGGTTAATTGCACCTGGATGGTCTCCGATGCATCGTAAGGTTACTCAGTCTTGTGTGTGGGTGTCCTTGATGAATATGGATACCCCTCCTTTCTTGGTATTGTCCGGATTTTGGGGCCGGAATGCATGATATGAGGTAAAACCTGATAGCGCTGGGGTGCTCTCAGGAGCCTTGAACCAGGTTTCTGTCACAGCACAGACATCGATGTTCTCCATACTGAGAAGGATTTTGAGATTTAGACTTGGCATTGAGCAGCATTACTTTTAGTTTTTCCTTTTTGTGTTCTAGGGTGGTAGGTTTAGAATTTGAGCCTTGCCTAAAAAGGCACTATGGGGTGGCAAGAGCCTTTGCCAATATCCGGAATCCAGGGGTGACAGGTCAGCGTGGCTTGTCCAGCATGTCATCCCAGGCAGACAGATACTGGATCCCCTTTGAATGACACCAGTGTTTAAGCCAAATGTTAAAGCTGATCATCTTATCTCTGTATTGTGGCATCATTCTTGGTGAAGGTAGGTGTTCTTACTGTATAAATATCATAAGCTATACCTTTGCCTTTGTTAGGAAGTATTTCATTGCTTGGTACCCCATAATCATGTGTATACCAGTAAAGAATTTCTGCTTTGCTCAATCCTGTCAGAAGCTTCCTTTGTTCTACCTTAACAGCTGGTGCTATGATTCGGATAGTCAAACTGCCAAGGTTTGGAAAATTGTTGTAGCACTGAATCATCTTTTTGGGACTATTATAGGGACAGTTTTCTATCACAACACATTTCACAAGCATTTTCTGTTGCAACACATTCCTAGCTGTACCTTTTTATCAGCTTCAGCAGAGTTTCAAATTTTTGCAGTTAAGTTGTTGTGAGAAATATTTCTACGTATGTGTGTGTGTGGGGGGGGGGAGACGTATGGTATGAGAAAGGGATTTTTGTTAGTGCTTTGACTTTTTGCAATGATTGTGACTGTGGGTACAGATGATGAGCCAGAATTACCTAAATTTGGCAATCCAGCCAAGCATATGTTTCATCAATATGGTAAAGACAGGTGCATTTATTTACATTAAGTGGTCTAAGCTCACTAAAAATGATGGTTCACTCAAGTTCCCTGAGAGTGGAACTTTTAACTTTTAATAAGAATAACAGATAGTTTAAAGAAAAACCTCAAGGAAAAAGGGAATTAAATGCCTGCCTCTTGAATGGTGTGAAGAAAGTTAAAACAAAGATAAGGAATCTGTTGTCAGAAGTCTAAAAGTCAATATGAACATGTTAAAAAGACATCTGCTGGAAACCGATAGAACAGTTAATGTCCCACAAAGAAGTGCTGCAGGAAAGGACAGCAGCCCAAGGGGATTATATCCCTTCATGCAGCTAAAGAAGTTAAAACTAACACAACAGGAATCTTCAGACGATGACTAACGTCTAATAACTTGAGCATCCCCTCCTCCTATAGTCTATACCCCAAGCTAGTTGATGAGATCAGCATATGATGACTAACATTGATAACTTCAGCATCCCCTCCTCCTATAGTCTATACCCCGAGCTAGTTGATGAGATCAGCATATGATGACTAACATTGATAACTTCAGCATGCCCTCCTCCTGTAGTATATACCCCGAGCTAGTTGATGAGATGGGTCTATATTATATCATCAAATGCTTAAAAAAGCAAATGCTGATTGATCGACCTAATTTAAGTGAAAGCTTACAATCTCGAACTGTCAGATCAGCGATTTTTTTCCCAGGGAAAAAAGATCGCTGATCCAAAACACATACACACAACACAAGCACACCAAACAAACAGAAATCCATACACATACACATAAAATCTGATACCTAACCCTACACTAAACTATGCATACACCAACTACCCACTTACCTTAACCCAAACCCTAACCCTAAGGTCCGTCACTATTGCACACTCACCTCACCCGCTCCCTAACCCTAACTCACTTAAATTCACCCTAACCCTCATGTCCACTCAATCGCACACACACCTAACCCGAGCCCTAACCCTAACTCACCTAAATCACCCTAACACTCACATCCACACAATCGCACACTTACCTGAATCTGACCGGTAACTTTCCACCATAACACTGAAAATACCGAAGCAACAGAAACAGACAACCAAATTCTTTCCCTAGGAAAAAATTTGAGTTTCTGCTGCTTTGATATTTTGCAGTTTCGCGAAAATAAGTTTGATCAATCAGCGTTCGCTTTTTTAAGCATTCGAGGATATAATATAGACCCGATGAGATCAGCATATGATGACTAACATCTGATAACTTCAGCATCCCCTCCTCCTGTAGTCTATACCCCGAGCTAGTTGATGAGATCAGTATATGATAACTAACATCTGTTAACTTCAGCATCCCCTCCTCCTGTAGTCTATACCCCGAGCTAGTTATGAGATCAGCATATGCAGGATACAGACTCAGAAGGTACACAGGAAGACCTTTTAGCTACTCCTCAAGCTACTTCAATGGCAAAGGTCCTTATGAGATCACAGAAAAGTAAAATGAAACAAGGGGTGTATCAAGTTCAAGGGAGTCTTCTTCACAAATGTTAATAAGTATAGCAGGAAAGGGGAAAAGGGTGCTGCAACAGAACAAGTGGGAAAAGGAAAATCTTTACATGATATAAATACTTTAAAGAAATTTAAGCAGTTAGTGGCTCAAGGAGGACAGCACTTTTGATTCACCTTCAGTTGAATATACTTTTGGCAGTGGTACCCCTTTTAACATGCAGCTGTCCCCTCAGTTGTATGTTGGAAGTCCGCAACACTGCAGCTGCCAGGGCTGAAGGACAGACCCCCAATATTAGTGTAGCACACCCTAGGACAGCTGCAGATTTTCAAACTCTTCCACATTCACTGCCCTTATTATGAACCCTCAAAGTATGCAAAAATTCTAGAGGTCAAAATCGTACAGTCAAAGATCTGTAAGGAATATTAAAATCTTCCAAGATCTTTTAAAAAGATGAGATACATCTTAAATAGGTGAAAATATACCACGCATACAGCCACAATTTTTAATTAAACAAGGCAAAAGTTATTAAAGACAATCACTACTACATGCCTCCAGCAACAAACTGGGCACAAATAAAAGCAATAGTACAAAAGGAAGACAAATCTTTTATATTTACATAGTATGATTGATGCATTTGAGGGATATTGTGGACACCTAGAACCAACAAAAGGTGCAGTGGCTAGTGGACTATCACCAGCCTTTGTAGAAAGTCTGTTCTATACCATACAACACCAAATTATAAAGGTTTTCTTAAACAGTATGAGCCTTGGTTTATATGAAATAGTTAATTAGCCTCAATATTTTGCAGACAACATGGTTAGTGAAGAAAAGCAACAACAGAAAAAGCTAGTAGACATTCAGCTTCAGCAATTTGATGCAAACTTATAATAAAGGTACAAAACTGATCAGGTAGTGAAGGCAGAGGCAGAAATAGTTTTTTTTTTTTTTTTACAGCAAGCCCTGCAATATTTTCTGCAGGGCTTTGAAGCCCAGCTGCAGGGTCACGGCTATTATAAGCCAGCTTTATCTCAGAACTTGGCACAACAGACAATGGGTCCCAATGCAAAACCTCAGTTTTAATTGTGGCAAAGTGAGCATTAGTGAAATGAATGCTTTTTTCTTCAACCAATTAACCACCTTCACACCCCACAAAAAAGTTAGTACAGCAGGTAGTGCAACAGCCCCCAACTTGGAGCACTGTCTGGCAGCCACCAGCATGATGACAAGATAAATATGACATCAGTAAACAGGAATCACAGCTATTTCTCTTACTAATAGTTGATAAAAACATATCCTTTGTGTATATTAAAATGCATGATTTTAATATCCCTTTCCTTATAGACATGGGCACATCAAATTTACTCCAGCTGATGTGAAAAATCTTTCTAGGTCCATCACTTCTCTCCATGATATAGGAATTTCTGGGGTCCCGTTTAGTACCCAGCAATGATTGCTGTCCCTGTTCAGATAGGTCAACTGCAAGACCAGCATGAATTCATTGTAGGAAACTCAGATCCCCCCCTTCATCTGTTAGGTAGAGATCTGTTCTATAAATTAAAATGTACAGCATTCTGCACTACAAACAGAGTTTTTTTTTAAATACCCTGCATGAAACTGTTCCTCTAGGACTGTATTTGTCCAGTGTCTGTTCTGACAGGGGTGTGATTTTTGCTGCTCTCAGATTAGGCTAATATCCTGTTATTCCAGAGTATTTACAGGGTCTTGAGACAATTCCACCACAACTGTGGGCAACTCAGCAGAATGAGGTCGGGCTTGATAAAGATACAGAACCTGTAAAAGTTGCTCTAAAACCCTATGAGTCCTTGCTAGAGGTAGTTCAGTATCCGTATCAGTGGAAGCAGAGAAAGGAATCAAATCTGTCATCTCCACATTATTGCAGTAAGGTGTAATAATACCTACTAGAAGTCTTTGTAACATGCCTATTTAAACAGTGAAGAAGTTTGGCAAGGACACCTACAGGTCTGTGCAGGATATGAGAGCAGTAAATGTGATAGTTATACCAACCTTTCTTGTAATACCTAATCCTGCTACTATACTGAATTCTAGTCCTCCCACTATCGATACATTTTTAGGGATAGATATCACCTCTGCATTCTTCTCTATTAGCATTCATCCAAACAGCCAATATCGGGTTTCTATCATGAAATCGAACTTTCAGAAGTTCGAACACCAGAAGGTCGAACTTGGAAGTTCGAAAGTTGAAAATGCTGAAGCCACGAAAATCCAAATTCTTTCCCAGGGTAAGAATTTGGTTGTCCGTTTCTGCGGCTTCAACATTTTCTCCACTGTGGTGTGAAATTTACGGAATGGATTAAGATAAGTGTGCGATTGTGATGGATATTGGGGTTAGGGTGCGGGTAAGGTAAGTGTGTGATAGTGACGGACTTTAGGGTTAGGGTGCGGGTAAGGTAAGTGTGCGATTGTGACGGACTTTAGGGTTAGGGTGTGGATAAGGTAAGTGTGCGATAGTGACAGACCTTAGGGTTAGGGTTTGGGTTAAGGTTAGTGCATAGATAGTTGGGTATGTGAGGTGTAGTGTAGGTTTATAAGGTTTTTGGTGTGCTTGTGTTGTGTGTGTGTTTTTCGGAACAGAAAATTTTTTCCCTGAGAAAAAATTTGCTGTTCTGAAGTTTCAATGTTATCAAATTTTGATCTTCCAAGTTCAAACTTATGGTGATCAACATTTTGGAAGTTTGATTTTGTGATATAGACCTGCCAATATCTGTTTGCATTTTTCTGTAGGGGACAGTTGTGTACCTGAACTCACTTTCCATAAGGGTATGTTGAGTCCCCTATTTTATTTTCTAGGGAAATGAAGAAACAACTAGACAAACTTTAATTCACTTGTGGATCTACCCTAATACATGACGTAGATGATTTACTCATAGCTTCCAACTCTTTCTCTAGTTGTCACCAAGACACTATTTTTATTTTGAGCAAGCTAACAGAGTTAGGATTTTATTTATTTGTTTGACATTTGTTTACCAGGAAGGTCTGACTGGACAAAAAGCTCATTATCAGCAGAAGCCCATGGAGAAAAGCTCCAAAACAAGTTAACATTCACACATTTACAAGGTATAGTAGCTGAAGTTCCAAAAGACACATAGTATATGTAGAGGTAGTTTAAAAATACATAGGTAAAATCAATCTTATACATATAGGAATAACACACACTTTGTGATAATTTTATATTACAGAACTGAATGTTCTAGGTAGGGATGGCATTTGAATATTATATACAAACATTGCATAAGATATAGGAAAAACATTGTTTTATGTAGCAATTTATTTGCAGAGGAAGGAAGAAATTAGAAGGGAAAAAATAAAGGTGCTGTGTAAGACAGGAAAGCACTTGCTAAAGGGAGAGGTGTTGGGAGTTAGTATGGTACAAGGAGTAGGAAGGTGTAAGGAAAGAGAGGTAAGTTAGGAGTAGGTATGATAAAAGGAATGTGTGGTGTGGGTAAGAGGAAGTGGAGTTGAAGTTAGGGGGAGTACAAGGGAGGGAGAGTTGTTAGGAAGTATACAGATGTGTCTAATATTAGACATGTCATAGTAAAGAGTGGGACACCGTGGGTAAGAAAGAATATGGTAAAAACTTCAGAAGAGCTGATAGACTTATTTGTGTGAGAGTGAGTGGAAGTAAAGGAGCCATGGTGTTCAGCCAGAAGTTGAGCAAGAACAGAGCCAGGCATCTGCTAAGTGACCCTTGAGCAGGTTTTAAACTGTGAGGCATTCTTTGCAGCTAAAAATAGAATTCCATGTGCTGGAGATATGGTTGGATTATAAAGAATCTCCAAAACTGTAATCAGATTTAGTAACATATAATAGAGTTTTGTGAGAAGATCTTCATAGGTTCATAGGTTAGTACTTAAGAGTCTTTTATTGGAGGAAGGCTGTAGTAGATTTTATAGTGCTGGACACCTCTCAGGTTGGCATATCACAGTATGTGACTTGTTTGGAAATAACAAAATTTTGGTAAAAAAAGAGACTAAACCATCCTTGTTTACAGTTCTTAGAAAATCCTCTCCAACCCCCCCTGTTCCTTGTCATTTGTATGACGCCATCAACTTTACAACAGTCCTGGTAATTGTTGTTGTATTGCATTTTCTTTTGTCATCAATACTGTAAGCACCAGACATTTTCTTGGTAAAAATAAACACCTTGTAAGGACTAGGTATAGAATACCAGACTGGCATCCTAGTTTTAATACTTTTTTTCTGCTACAATATATACTTTTTGCCAAGACAGTGAACATTAGCAACTGTTGGTTGAACTCATATGATTGGGGGGATTGGACATGGGCATGTTGACTAACCATATCTGCAGAGATCATGCCTATTCCTGACTCCCTATTATCTAGTCAGGATGTTGTTATGCTGGTCATGTCATTCCAGCTGTTGGATATTTACAAATTTTACCTAGTGGGACAGCTCACAATGTTCACTCAAAGAGGGAGACAGAACATTAAGAGCCCAGTTGGAAAGATAGATTCTTTGTGGATTTACCATCATGACACACAATAAGCTGTATTTAAGGGACCTTCTCATCTGGACTTGGGTGATGATGTTATTTCTGGAGCAGGAATACTGCCTACATATGGGGCAGCCAAGTCTATTTTAGAAATGAGAAAGTTATCTAAACTTTTAAAAGTATTAAGTAATGTTACTTTTAAATTTATAAATAAATAAATAACTGCAGAAATAACTGCTATGCATAGTGCAGTGCTGCTGAACAGAATGGCACTTAATTTCATCCTTGCCTTGAAGGGTGGAACTTGAGCACTCATTCAAATGGAGTGCCGCTTGTTTATACCAGATAATGAGCATGCCATTCATAGCCATTAAGAGATCATTGAAAAGGTTGCAGAGTTGTTACATGTTAATAAAGCAGACAGATCTCAGTGGGCATGGGTGACAAATTTGTTTTCAGGTTGGGGGAGTCTTTTATTTTTTTTTTTCTGTTTGCTATTACTGTGGTTTTTTTGTATATAACTTTATCTTTGTGCAGAGCAAAAATCACAAAGTTTTTTGCATCTGGAAATAGGATAAAATTACAAAATATGGGTATTAATAATGAAACTGAAAAAGTGCAACTGACCACTGTTAAAGGAAACCATAATAAGAAAGCAGAGAGTGAGGAGAGTATGCTAGTAAGATTTAACCAAATTTATGTCAATGTGTTCAAGAGAGATGAAATAGTTGAAACTCATTTGGATTGTTTCTTTACTTCATCTGGAGACAGGCATGTGTTTGTTGCCAGTAAAACTGTTTTTACTAAATTTATTTATTTTATTCATTTGACATTTGTTAACCAGATTAGTCCAAATGGGCCAGAAGCTCATTTTCAGGGGAGACCCAAGGAGAAAAGCTCCAATATAGACAATTTAAAGTACATAAATTTACAATAGACAAGCTACACATTTTTTACATTGAAAAAATAAGCAGCAATTGAGCTTTCAATAGAGTGAGAGCTATTGATATAGTGGTTTTAGTAATAGAGAGAGGTATTTAGACATGAGCAAGCAATATTTACATATGTACATGTGGTGAAGAAGTGGAGCTTAAGACTAAAATCTTTTTAGTAAGACTATGAGTAAAAGAAGAAAACTAAAAGGTGGTATAGTAAAGAGTCTGTGAAGTTGGAGTGGAACAATACAGCGATGTAGAATTCATTAGTGTAGTAGGTTAGGTGGGATCATGACAGGGGCAAGACTTGTTGTTTAGTAGCTGAAGTTTAAGTTCCATTTTGAAGTGTTTAGGATGGGGGAATGGATCTAATATGTGCAGGGAGTTTGTTCCAAGCTTGGTCTATAGTGAATTTGTAAATTAGTTTACCAACATATTTGTGTGGTTGGTAAATGTCAAAGAGTTGCTGGTTAGATGTGCAGAGAGTACAATTAGGGGTATAAGAGGATACCAGTGAGGAGAGGGAAGAGCAGGAAAATGGCTTGTATAATGCAGAGTGTGCAATTTGAAGCTGGGATAGAAGGAGTTGTTGGGAGAACTCCAGCCATCGGACAGAGTTGAGTGCAAGGCAGTGGTGAGAGTTGTAAGGAGAGTTAGTGACAAATCAAGCTATTTTGTATATTAGTTAGGATTGGGGCAGCAAAGAGAAGGAAGGGGAGAAGGAAAGCATGAGCTAGGGAAAGTCTAGCATTAGAGGTTAGAAATGTTCTATTTTGATACAGCAGACCAAGTTTTTAATGTTTTCTTTTTGCTTTGAAGGATATGTAAGTTAAATTTTAGTTCATCGTCAATGATGGTACCTAGGAACCTAGGAACTTAGTGTGGGGTTCAGGTTCAATGATGTTGATATTAGAGGAAGTAATGACAATGGTTGATTTGTGTTGAGAGAGAGAGTGAGGGAGAAAAAGCAGGAGTTTAGTTTTTTCGGGGTTTAAGATGAGCTGATTATCAGACAGCCACTTTTTGATGGATAGAACGGTGTCTTGGGTATGAGCATGAACTTCTGAGATGTTATTGGAGATAGAGATGAGAGTGGAATCATCAGCATATTGAATTAGGGAGGACTGATTACAAGATTTGTGCAACTCATTTGTGAAAAAGTTAAACAAGAGGGCACCCAGGATGGAACCTTGGGGTACACCAGATGTGACAGGACAGGAAGGGGAACAGGAGGAGAGCCATCTGACAGATTGTAGTCTACTGGAAAGGTAACTGTTGAACCAGGCCAGGGAGGGAGCAGAGAGATTAAGGTTAACGAGTTTATATAAAAGGAAAGGATGAGAGACAGTGTCAAAGGCTTTGGAGAGGTCAAGGAAAATACAGGAAACATGTTGGTTGTTATCTCTGGCTTCAGCTACTGTATGAGTTTAAGATAAGAGGGCAGTAGCTGTACTGTGGTTTGTCTGGAAGACATGTTGAGTGGGTGTCAGAAGGTTTCCTGTAGGAGAAAGTTTAGCAGCTGAGTATGAATGCATTTTTCAAGGATTTTAGATAGTGGGGGAAAGGATGGCTATGGGTCTGTAGTTGGATGGTTCAGTAGAATTCCATCCTTTATGCAGAGGGATGGCAAAGAAGCCTTTCCAGATGTCAGGGACTGCAGCTTCTTGAATGACTCTATTGATGAGCAGGGATACAGGATAGGCTATGTATTCAGCAGCTAGCTTGAGGAAGGTAGGTGGGGGATTATCGCAGGAGGGAGAGCAGGGTTTGTGCTTAAGTAATAGGGATTTAGCAAAGGCAGTTGTAACAGGTTGAAAGGTATAGAGGGTTTTATTAAGTGGGTTGGAAGGGATAGGAGGGATGAATGTGCTGTGGTTAATTTGTGTAAGTCTTTGGACAGATTCAATGAAGTGATTATTAAGAAGTCCTGCACACCAGCATATGCTAATATTGTATTACTTGGGTGGGAATCAGGATACATATTTCAAACTGACTGTCAGGACTACATCAGGTTGTATATATGGTAGTTGGGTGATACTTTCATCTTATGGCAAGGTAGCACAGAGTTGATAGCTTTCTTTATGGACTATATAAACCACACTACATTATTTCTGGAAATTCACTTAGTTTAACTTACATAGCATTTCCTATTTGGATATTTCTATTTCCCTCTACAATAATGGGTTTTGATCAAATATATATAGAAAAAGTACCTTCTGCAACAATTACTTAAACTTTTCTAGTTGCAACCCTATTGCACAAAAGAGAAGCCTTGTTAAAGGACAGGCTATTAGGATAGCCCGGTTGACATTCATATACAGTGATGTTGAAAAAGAGTTTGTCCAGTTAACTGAAATGTTTGTAGAAAGAGACTACCCTAGACAATTTGTGGAAGAAATCCTAACAGGAGTATTAAAGGAATGGGGTAAAAGGTATCAGCCCCTCCTTGGCAACAACCTGTAAGATAGTTCTACAGGCAACATTTCCTTAAACAACTTTGAAAACGCCTGCACTATACAGTATAGTCCATTTTCCAGGGAATTAAAAGACATTAGCAGTAAGAACTGGAACATATTCAAAATCAACAAGGATGTCCAAAGGGTTGTGGGAACTAAACCCACATTTATCCACAAAATAGGAAGAAACATGAAATCAATAATGGAGAATAAAAAGGAAGATGGTGACATTACAACTGTAGGAACTAAATCTTGTGGTAGATGTTCGCAATGTTCCTTTATTTGTAAAAACAGTGGCATCACTTTGAAAAATTATTTGGGGAGTAAAATAAAATTCATTAAAGGAAATTGCTATAGAGAAAGGGTAGTATACCTTGCTTTATGTGAGACATGCACAGGGTATTACGTGGGCAAGACAGAGAGAGCCCTTAAAAATAGAATATATGAACACAACAATGACATAAAGAACAAGAAGGAAACCAATGCCCTTTATAGTCATTCCAGAACTTACAAGGTTTTTCAGGCTTCACGTTTGGTATTTTGGAAATTATGAAGTTGGAAGCCAGGGGTGGTGACTGAAAAAATTTACTCTGCAAAAAAGAGTTACAATGGCAATTGCAGTTAACAGCCAGGTTTCCACGAGGTCTTACTGACAGCATTTCCTTAAAACCAGTATTGAAGGAAAGGGCAGATAGATTATGAAAATATCAACGTTTCACAAAAATGTTAGTTTAGTACCATATTTATAAACTTTTCTGCTCAACAGGGTTTTTTTATATTTTATATTTTGTTTCTTTTCATACTTTATACAAATGTTTATATAATATGATTTGCATTGTTTTATATGGAGGTTATTTCACAGCATGTGCTTTACAACATAAACATGATTGGAACATTTTCAGCCAATAGTATGACTTTCTAACATATTTAAATGTTTTAATGCATTTTAAATTTATTCTGATGAAGTCTCCCCTCGGCGAGGCAAAAGTGTTCAATGGTTGTGGCATTTTTTATAAAAGGAAGAGTCTTTTTGCAGCTTTGGTGCATTTTCCTTTCAGTATTTTTTTTTGCTTTATACACCTTTGGACTACCAGTTTCTAGAGGGGTGTTATTTGGGAAAGGAGATGTTGTGGAATAGCAACCAGGTTGGAGAATTTTTTTTGCAACAGGCAATCTGAGTAGTAATATTTTTTAAACATGAGTCTGTCTTAGCTACCTACTGGATATAGCTACCTACTGCATACTCTAATTCACCATGATTTATACCTTTGTATGAAAACTACACTCAGATAGTCATCCCCACCACATGTATAGAAATATTTTGGTTGATCTCCATATTTCACTATGTAACCTTCAACACCAGTATAGATGACATATGTAACCTTCATCACCAGTATAGATGACATTATACATATTAAATATTTCCGTTTCTTTCTCTCCATGGGACCAGCCCACCAGTAACAACACTACTTGACAGCCAATTACACTATTCATTACCTTGGGGTGACACCCAGGCATCACCAGGGTAGGTAAGAGCCAGATGGCCAATTCATTCTTGCTCGGTAGTGGTGAGCAGGCTAATGTGCTAGTACTGTAAAGCACCCCTCATGGCAGTTTCTTTGAGTGCCATTACTGGTGCCTTGCCATCCATATGCTTCCCCTGATACATGCAGATGCACAGTGGAAGCACATGTTTACACGATAGTGATCCATGTGTGCAACATCTAATGCTCCTACACTAGAGTGGTGAATCAAAGCTACCTTCTTATCCACAGGATGGGCAAGACAGAAGTGGCTACTCACTCCTATCTTTTCAGGTCAAGTTTCATCAGGCACCCAAGCTGCTAATCAAACTCAGGTTGCCAGGCACATATTCAGGGCTTTATCCCTCTACACCACTGCAGCCGGCATAAAAATGCATTGTTTTCAAAGGGTGCATATAAATTCATGCATTTCAATGTCTCTCTCCTCCTGCATGCATACCTAATATATGGTTTAGCTTAATAATATAGCCAGTAATGTCAAATTATGGCTCCACAATGTTTTGTTTTTTACTTGTGGCAATACACTATCATTCTTCAGCCAAGCTACAAGCATCTTCTTCTTATCTACTAGACTGTATTGTCCACACTGTATTGCATCAATACCATTTCTTAATTTTTCAGATCATCTTACAGATACCTTTATAGTTTTTTTCATTAATTTGTACAAAGTCTCATTGTCGATGTATATACCACTGGAATCATAAAGACTAATGCTGCAACTATGTGGTCCCAGAACTGCTAGCTCTCTGAAAGAGGCCTTCTTTCTTCAAGATAATGAAATTCTAGCATTTTATTGTAAAGGGAAAACTGTCCTCATTCTTGCAGCAAAGGAATGTCTCTATGCCTCCATTGCCTCTGCTTTCACATTTATCAGTCTTTCTAATACTTCCTCCTGCTGCTTCCAGGGGCTGTAGATCTCTATTCCCCATGCTTGAAGTGCTATCTGATACCATTTGTACCAAATTTTACATTATGGTAGATTAAGTGGACATGCCCTCTTTTGAAGCAGCAGTGTCAGAAAAAAGCTGTCTTCACTGGATCCATCTTGGTACACATGGCCACTATGGGAATCAAACAATTCCACTGTGACAAAGCTGTAGGAAGAAGGAATCCACTTGGAAGACTTGAAGGCAC
Organism: Protopterus annectens; assembly: GCF_019279795.1. Classification (NCBI taxonomy): domain Eukaryota; kingdom Metazoa; phylum Chordata; order Ceratodontiformes; family Protopteridae; genus Protopterus; species Protopterus annectens. The sequence goes on along the minus strand of NC_056730.1, from coordinate 91,330,117 downwards.
TAGATATTGTTAAGAGTTTCATATTTTTCATGTTTTCTCAATGTTAAATAGAAGGCTTTGACTGTACCTGTGGACTGGCAAACTGTGTGATGGTCCATCTTTTCAAAAAGAAATACAGAATAGTATGTTCTTATTGTATACAGATTATGTTACTTGGCATGTCTTGGAATGCCAATGTTAGATTGATGAAAAAGAAACTCTGTCTGATAGTTGAGCCTATGACTCAGTAGAAAAGTACATCAGATCTTTGGCAATGTGTGGATAAAAGGAGTTTGCCTGCACCACCTGCATGTGCTCTGTGTCTGGAGAAATAATATGAATTTGTATTCCACTATGTATAGTGAAGGTTCTAAAACTGTATAGTCCCAGGACCAGCACTGCAAGATCAGTACTGTGTGTTATACTGGTCCTGCAGTTGCAGAATGAAAGCCTTGTCTACACTGTTAACATTAAGTCATATATGTCCATTGTATTACATAGCAGACACTGCTAGAAGCACATCTTACATAATTCCAATTCATTAGTTTCACAGGCAGGATATAAACATATGGCTGGGATTCAGAATGGATTTAGATTTGTATTAAATAAATGTGTCTTTTTTGCTTGACAATTTTCTCATCTTGACATATAGTGACCATAATTTCCAGCATGCACCAAAGCAGTTGCTATGAAAAAAAAGTCATCACATCCAAACCTGATGTCACAGTTGTCCTTCAGAAAGGATTGGATTATTGTTTTTAGGTATGAGGGGATTAAATACCACTAGTTGAAGAGTTTAAATATTTCAGGGCCTTGTTGAGTGAGAGTAGGGGAACCTGGGAAATTAACAAATTGGTGGGTACAACGGTGACATCACTATATGCTTTGTACCACTGTAATAGTAAAGCAAGAGACACATCATTAGATGAAGCTCTCAGAATAATGGTCAGCCTGTGTAAGCATTCTTAACTTATTCATAGATTCATAGATATTTCAAGGCAGTTTGGTGCTAGGACTATATACACGTTGACAGGACTCACCCTTAGGCAGTACCCCTTTTGTAAGAAGAGCTAGGACAGGTAATCCTATTGTAAATATGTGGGAACCCATCCAATCATCCAGTTTCTATTTGAAGGATGCTAGTAAATCACACTGTTTAAACTTTAGGAGAAATATGCCCCTGAGGTATGGGAGGTAATGTGTGATAAACCTGTCTCTCCACCATGTTGTGCTTATCAGTTGGTGAAAATGTAGGTTCCTGTTTCTGGTATTAGTGTAAGTAACAGATTTGTCAAGATGCTGGAGATCAAGGACAACCTGGTCTCCAGTGGCACAGTAGAGTAGCCTCTCCTGGATGCTCAGGGTCTTCAGGCCTGTGATATTATTGGTTAATAACTTCTGTGGCCTTTCCAGTAGATTAATATCTGTAGTGAGATACATTCTAGAGGTTGTGTTGTGCTCAAAAGTAAGCCTAGTCAATGCTCGACCTGCTTTTATTGGGATGATATTCCATTGGTGATTAGTTGTGCCAAGTAGAAGGATTTCCTGACTACTGTTGTCACATTATGATCAAAAGATAGGGACCTATTGACCCACGTTCCAAGTTCCGTAATTATGGTTTCATTTTGTAGAGATGTACGGGCAATACAGTATGCCGAGAGGAGGGGGCTGTCTACCAGACGTGGTGATAGTACATTTTTTAGCATTTAATTTTAACCCATTTTCAGTACACCAAGAGTTTACAAGGGAAAGTTTTTTTATGGAGGCCTGGGTATCAGAGGGGGACTTGATTTCAACCTGGGAGTTATTATTATCTGAAAAAGTAGTAAGCCAGAGGTCCTGGCTTCCTGCCTGGGAATCAGAAAAGTAAATGCTGAAAAGGAGAGGTCCTAATACTGAGTCTTAAGGGACATCACTAGTCAACTTCATACTTTCTGCAGCTTGTACTGTACAGGGTCTGTTTTTTAGCTAGTCTGCAACCCATCTTACCACACAGGGATCTGTTTTTAAATCATTTAGTTTTCTTATGATGCCAGCATGAGGAATGCTGTCAAATGCCTTGGAAAGGTCAAGATACATTGCGTGCACTGCATGGTCACTGTTAACTGCCCATGTGTCCCTCTCAAAGAAGTTAACCAGATTTAATAGGCAGGATCTTCCCTTGACAAAAAAAAAAAAAAAAAAAAACTGTTCAGGATCAAGTCTAATAAGATTTTTGATACCATAGTTTATGAGATCAGTTATAATACATTCCATGGCCTTGCAAATGAGGCTGCTCAGGCTGACAGGTCTATAATTCCCCTTTCAGTGGCATGGTGCAAATATATAAGAGCATAACAAATGCAATTAGCCACTCTTTGGGACAAAGCCTACATTTAAGCTTAGGTTAAACAGTTTGTGGAGTGGTCGCTAAGGCATGCTTTGTTCTACTTGTTAACCATCCAGGAATGTTATTAGACCCCATACAGGATCTATACATGGTGTTATTCAGTGCCTTCAGCACATATTCCTTAGTGCTAACATTTATTTCATCTTTGCTTACTTATTTCAGCTGCACTTTTTGTTACCTGTGTTCTACTACAGGTTTTTGTATTGTTAAGCTAGAACAAAAAAAGTGTCAGTAAGGATTCGGCAAAGCAGAAATTATTTTATTGGCATACAAACAATTATGGGAAATCAAGCACTGAAGCACTTATATCTCCAAACAAAGACACAGCTGTGATATTTATACAGTATGACCATAGTGTGCTGACATGGCTATTTATCATTAGACCATGGCCACTGACCAGTACGAGAATAACACCCCTAAGATGCGTATGATAACAGTACATTCCTATAACTTTCTTATCAGAGTTTTACCACAAATGACTTGAGTTTCAAAACATTGAAAGGTTAGCAAGAAATAAGAGGCCAAAACATGAGAAATTAAACTTAAGAAAGGCATGCATTTCAAATTCCATTTTGAAACAAGATGAATTCCATTTAAAATGTATAAAACACATTTTCCTCAACAATCCTCCATTTGATGCTGTGAAGCATCACTCACACCAAGTTATCCTTTTGACATTGGCAGCAGTGGCAAGTTCTCAAATGAGTAGACACTTTACCACATGTAACCAAACATTTCCTACATGCAGTTCCCTTCCGCACCTTGCACACACAATGTTTATCTAAACAAAGTTGGTAACTTCTCCCACCTGTATACACAAATCTTTCTCCAATTCAGCTATCAACTGGATCCTCACTAACTCACCTAACCTCTATCACAGCCCTTGTACCTTACCTGAGACTTTAAGTGATCATCTTCCCACCTCCATCCAAACATACTCTGCCCACCTACACAAATTCTACTCTCATAGAGATTGCCATAAACTGTCTAATTTTAAAGCTAACTTATTTAACTCCATACTATCCAACACTGACTGGTCATTCCTCTGGAGTTCCCACTCGAAGCTGTGCAAATATTTAACCACATTTTCCTAGATAGTCTCAATTTCTTCACCCCCTCCAGGAGAATTAGAATCAAGGTTAGTTATGCCCCCTGGCTTTCTAAAGAAACCCACACTCCTATACGCAAAAGAGATAGTGCTTGAAAGGCCTGGGCTAAAACCAAAGCACCAGCCTGGTTCCAGAACTACAAAGAACTCAGGAACCTTGTCAAAAAACAAATCAACAATGGTAAAAAATCCTACTACAACTCTCCCCAAATCAACTGCAAATCAAACCCATGTAAATTCTGTACCGCCATCAACGTTACAAAAAAAAAACTTGGTGTAAGCAAAGATAAAGAAACTATACTAAAAATGTAGTTTATCAAAGCAAATTAGAGGAAAAGAAAAAAAATGGCAGAAAGTAAGAAATTCTCAACAGCAAAGAAAAGACAAACATGAAAAAATATAGTGTAGTTAGTAAGATCTAATAATAGATTTGGACACCCGATAAAGTACAGTGAAGGTGAGGAAACACCAGAATTTTGAAAATAATAAAGAGATTTAGTAGCAGAGTTAATAAAGGGAAAACGTTTAAGAGTATCTTGATTTCATTTGCTATCGACTAGAATGGCAATGCTCTGACAGCTGGTGCTTCTGCAGATTGCCATTATTAAAATGCTTATAATTTGTACAAAATAATAAATAAGAATACAGATTTGCCATTGGCTAGGTTTTGCTTGCAATTTACTTAAATTTGTTTGCCATCAAACTAGTATATTGTTAGGATATTTTAGAATTTATAGTGATTTTACAGCTTTATGCAAATGAAAAATTCACAGTGACTGTCTACCATTTTACAAATGGTCTTGTCTATTTTTCATTTTTTGTTGCTGTAAGATGGTTGGTGTTATAAGTAACTATTTATTACTTGGCTAAGTCGGTTGTACTACATTCGGAAGTCTGCGGTATATAAGCAAGTTAACAATTGTTAACCGATTATTTGTCTGCATGCTACATGGTCTTTGGCAGAATATTTAACTATATAGTGATTGTTCTGTAAAATAGGTAACCACAGTAAGTATGAGCTACAATATCTCTTAAATCATGAATGTCTATTAGAATGTGATCGTTGTTGGTTATACTTATTAAACAGAATATCAGGCCCTCACAGTAAGCGTGTCAATTCCACGAATATAAGTGATTTATTAAGTATAAGATAGGGTGAGTGTAGCAGCAGTTACAGAAAAGTTTTACATATGATGTTGGAAGGAAGACTTTCAGACAAAGCTAGAAATTTCTCTACCTCTGATAATTCAAACCATCAATCAAAAGAACTGTGCTCTTTAAATGAAGATGAAGACTTGAATATTTTAATAAACAAGGATAACCATATCAGTAATATTGAGGTGAAACAATTAGGAGAAACAGAACTGGATATATCACACAGGAATATTAATTACAACATCATAGGTGATAAAGATGTCATGCCTATTGAGCATTTCTTTCAGAAGACAGGGAAAAGAGAAAAGGTAAACATAAGCATCCAGTCTAGACTAGAATGGAAGACTTGATCATGTAGAAATGAGAAAGAAAAATCAGTGACAAAGACAAATGTAACAGAGAACAACAGAGATTAGAAAAGTTAATCAGAAAAGTCAGAAAATATGGGAAAAAGAAAAATAGAAAGAAGAAAAAAGCAATCCTTAAGCATATAGTGAACAAAAATATGAACAACAATTTGGAGGATAAGGATGGAAAAGGTGGTCATCACCCAAATAAAGAAGGTATGGAAGGGATATGTTTTACATTTAAGATACAACTGTTAACCAGTTCATTAGAGAATGATTTTTCTAACAAAAGTCATTATGAGACTCTCTCCATATGTCAAATTCATCTCATGTAAATAGAAACACAGACAGTGTTATATAGGATAAAAAAGAATCTGATGACTTGTTCTCCCTTATCCTGAGCATACATTACTTACACCTGAATACAGTAATGATGCAAATAATATGAGAAAGAAAGAAAAAGGAAGAAAGGAGAGCCTTAGGTCGGGATCTCTAATTAGTAAGCTATTCCAGTTAGTCCTTGTGTAGAAACGTATTCATGATGTATAGAGCTATACTAAAATAAATGATAATGATGAAATGCTAATACTTAGAGACTCTATAGTTAAACAAACTTCAGGTAGGCTAACTAACCAGAATACAGTTAGTATCACAATGAATTACCTTTCTGGTTTAAAATTACTAGAGATTCACATTTTGATTGACATAATATCAAGATGGAAATATAAATAAAATCACATAGTAATACTTTTCATGTATTAAATATATTTGAAGTATCCCTCAAAATCACAGGAAATGGTTGTGGAAATGAATGAAGTCTTGGAAACCCTGATAGTCAAAATTGCATTTGAAATAATACCATAACAGAACTGGAAATATTATTGTTTTACTAAAGCTCATGCTTATGCCAACTTAGTATAATTTATAATATCACTATAATAATGCTTTGGAAGATTATATTCATGATATGAGACTGTTCAGAAAGATAAATTACATCTACGCCACTATGGTACTAGTTATTTAAGTTTAAAAATCATTGACTGTTTTAGGCCTTTTTATGACATCATCTAATAGTACAGGCAGAGGTAGAAGATCTAATCAATCTCTAAGCTGTTACCTATGTAATGCCCAAAGCTTGGGAAATAAGCATAATGCATTGAAACTGATAATATCACAGGAGTTGTTTAAAATTGTTTCAACAATTGAGGCATGGATGACATTGAACATAAGATTTCCAAAGTATAGTATGTTTGACTATCTTAGACTTAAATTTAGAGGTGGAGGGATGTCCATTCCTTCAGTACTTGAATTTTCAGATTATACAAAGTTCTAATTGTTGTTATCTTAGTTCATACTGAAACTATAAGAATGGTGACCTGTTACTGAAAATTGGGGATGAACATTAAAACACATAAGGTATATCACAAACAGTCAGTGACCAGAAAACAAACCGGTAAAACAACAAAAACATTAAAGCTACAAGAAGAGAATACTGATGAATATTTCAAATACTTTATTCAATAAAAGTATTCCATGTTAATAATTTTATTGAATAAAGGATTCAAAATATTCATCAGTTTCTCTTCTTGTTTCTTTAACATTTTTGTTGTTTACACATAAGGAATACTTATTATGGATTTCAATTATCCAGACATGAAGTGGTCTGAATTTAATGCAGACACACACTACACTAGATAATTCATTAATATTCTGGCTTGCTATAAGTTCATATAATTGTTAGAAGAAAACACAAAGGGGGAGAAAGTGTTGAGTGTTATGTTAACAAATGCTGATAATCTTATTAAAGATATATGAGTGTGCTCTCCACTAAGCACATATGACTATCATTTGATAATATTTAATATTGTCAGGAATAGAATTTTTTCATACAAATAGTAAGAAGTACAATTTTCATCATTTGATAATATTTAATATTGCTGGGAATACATTTGTTCATACAAATAGTAAGAAGTATAATTTTGGACTACTAGAAGATTTGCAGAGAAAGTTTGTAAAGTTAATTGATTGGAAGATTTTGGATTTAAGGAAAGTGTCAGAAACAATATCTGGGGACAGTGTGAACTTCCCAAATGAGCAGACCAATACCAAAACAGTGGGGTTGAAATGTAGTAAAGCTCTATTAAAAACAATAAATGTAGTTTCCTTTCCAACTATATAAAATATCCCACAATAAGAAATAAATCTAAATGTAAGCATCCAAGAAATTCCAACATCTAATTAGAACTGAAAAAAAACAGTTTAAGAATAAGCTGTATAACATAAATAATGAAAAGAGGTTTACTGTAGCTGTTTTTTTAAAAAGATATTACTGAACATAGTAATATTAAATGTATTCATGTCAGTTATAACTGCTATAAAAGCTATTACTGAGGAATGTATTTGCTACTCTAGTAACAAGGAACCAGGTGTGATGCTTACTGATAGTTTCACAAACTGCTCAGTGCTGACAAATTTCTACAACAGAGACAGTACTGGGAAGTCTCTGAGGGAGGTAAGAAATATACATCAATGGGACCTAGCAGAATAACTGCAATGTTAATAAAAAATATATATCCACTAAGTTACTTCCTATTTTGCAGTATTTTTAACAGGGCCATGACAGTGCCACAAATGTGGAAATCATCAAATATTACTCCATACTAAAAAAGGAAGATCACCAGACATAATAGGGTATAGACCTCTGAATTAGATACCAATATTGTCAGTTTTGAGAAATATATATCTGATTTACTACTTTAGGATGATAACTATAAAGGAATTATTGACTTAGAATAATAACAATATACATTTAAAAAAGGGAGCGCTATCCTAATGGATTTGATAAAATTCTATGTGAAAATATTTCTAGCTGTTAACTTATAGTTATTTTGTGGTTCCATTTTCTTAGACTTAACTAAGGCATTTGATTTACTAACACATGACTCAGTTTCCAAAATGTTGACAAATGTAGGATATAATTCCTATATTGTCATGTGGATAATGAACTGGCTTATTGGAAGATCACCAACAGTGGTTATTAGTAGTTGTGCATCAAATGCAACAAATGCATACCAAATGTGCTACAAGGCTCAGACTTGGGACCAATATTATTTAATGTTGTTTGTCCTCCATTCCAACAACAAGTTCATTTTGGATGAACGACTATGCAAATGATTACAAGGTATGGTTTATTACAGCTAGTAATAAGGGTTATCAAGATATTAACCAGTGGTTGATTACTGTTGCTAAATGAGCATCAGAAATTCATATTTCATTAACTACTTATAAAAGTAAAGTCATTTATTTTGGAAAGATATCACCAAGAGAAACCATTTACCTAGAGAACATGTCATTAGAAGATGTCTCTGAGTATAAGGATTTGGGCATAACAATAACCAACAATCTATCACTTTCAAAATATCTTGATTAAATCATTAGTAAGGGTCTAAAGACAAATAGGACTTATATTCAAGAATGTGTCTGATACAAATGGTGGTAACTTGACCAATTTTTATAGATCTTTTATCAGGCCCCTCTTCAAGTATAATGGCTCATTTTGTATGCACACTTCTGGATAGTAAGTAGACTGTAATCAGTTCAATGAACATTTACAAAGAAAGTCATGCCTCTTTCCAATTTAGATTATAAAGGAATATGTCAAAAAGCAAACATATATTCAATAGGCTGCAAACAATATAGAGGAAATCATGTTTTTAACATATAGGCCAATAGTGATAGAGGAACATAGACTACTACTAAATTTTTGAGATTTTCAAGTGCAGCAAATGCTCAAAAATAAGAATGTCAAAGTCAAAACAGGACAAGGTTAAGACATTCCAACATTATTCAGTCTATACCAATACTTCAGAATCATTTACCGACATGGATACAAAATTCCAACAGTTTAGATTTGTTCAGTAAGAATCTAGATAAATGGGTAGGTTCATAAATGTTTACTCCACATTTTATGGAGTATGTGCTCCTTTGAAGCCATAGTGTCAGAACACTAACTTAACTTATGTAACCTGCATGTTCTGTGCTTCACTGGTGGAATGTCAAATTATGAAAGGTTATTACTATAAAGTTTATCAAGCAAAGCAGATCTTCATAGAAACAGATTGGAAATATGTTTCACCAAAATTACTGTCTCTTAGCTATCTAACCAAGATGTGTAACAATTAAATAAATCACTGACCTTAGTTCATTTTGTGAGGCGGTGATGTTACTGACCCCTCGAAAATTATGGAACCAGATAGCTTAGCCACATTTTATATAAAGCATATGACCTGAGTTCCTACATACCTGCGCTTTTAGGTAACAGCTGAAGAGCACTGACATTAGTCATTTAGGTTAGTGACAACAGTCCTACATCACAAAGAGGTTCAAAATCCCATATACTTGGTCATTTGTGTATCCATTTCTTTGCTGACCCTGGAAAATTCAATTTACCATAAGTTTTAGCTAAGCAATTTGGATGGCCTTCTTTCACTCTTGATACTAGACCTTTAACAAAGCTTTATCAAATATAAGTATTGGATATCAGATTTGATCAGCCTTTGGATGAATATACTGTAGTGGTGTAGCAGTCTTTCTGAACTTTCAGAAAAGTGATTTTTTTTTTTTGTGGGATGTCCTTAAAATGTTCAGCACCACAGGTAACTTCATCCAATTTTCCAATTGCTTTAAATGTATCCAATGATCCAGATTCTATATAGCTGTTAACAGACATCTCTTTCCTTTCTTTCATTCACTAAAGGCTGTCATCAAGGTTGTCCACTGCAGCTGAGATAGTTATTGCCCATTTGCATTAACTATCAAAATATCATTGCAAAATATCATTGTATGGCTGTATCCTACCAGCCTTACTTCACCACATCATGATTTGTGGATGAATGTGTTCTTTCGGTACTGAAACCACATAAGTATGTATAACTACTCCAAACACACATCTTCCTCTTTCAGACCCTCTTTGGCTAAGCCCTAACCCTAAACATGTATGTGATTTTCATCCCTCATCTCAACAAGTGAAACCTTAGAGGGGAAGTCATCATCACTCCTTGTCCCTAGTATTATGGTGCAGTATAAAATCTAGGCATTATTGTAGACAAGGAGGGAGAAAAAAATGATTGAATTACATTGCCAGTAACTAAGAGAAAGCACAGGAAAACAAGCATATAAGTAAAGGAAACCCAATTTTCATTGTGATGCAGTTAAGCTAATAATCTTCATTATTTTATTTATTTATTTTTTATTCCATTTTTATTTTAGTCCATGTTGAGCCAAGCTCTCAGCAACCAAACCAAGAGTATCAGGTTTATAGCAAGATGTGGTTAGCTCCAAAGAAATACAGTAATGTCCAAAAAGTTAATCGCTTTCGTCCTTCTAGCAGGACTTCATCAGAACTGAATTTTATGTAAAAAAGTCCTCCTTATAAAAGCCCCTAATTACATCCAATTACAGACAATTATACAATTAAATCTTTAAAGCAAATTCCAAAACTGATTTCTAAAAACTGTAATAATCATAAGAAGGTTAAAATACAAATGATAATAGTGCAAACTAACACAAATACAATGCCAACAAAAAATAAAATAGTGTCACATTTTTGCTGCCCTCATTCTTAGCAGAGAATTAATTGAAATATGGAAATTAAGACCAGGCTGCTGGCCCACCACAGTGAGTTCCCAGAGTTCCTTATATTCATTCTAATTTATTTTTTTCCCAGGCACCATGTCATGCATCTTATTTCACTTATATACCAAAACCCTCTGTAACCTGTAACCAGTTCTTTTTATGTGGGTGGGGAGATGGAAGGAAACAAAAAAGGATATATGAACATTTGTATGATGGAAGAAAGGCCAACCTTAATAATGCTCTATTTAGACACTCAGTAATATGTGTTGGATTCATCCCACAAGATACCAGAGTTGGTGCCTGGGAAAATATATTGGAATATAAGGAACTCCTCTGGCAACTCAGACTGGATGCTACACAGAAACCCAGTCTTAATGACCATATTTTAATTACTTCTGTGCTAAGAGTGAGGGCAGCAAAACTGTGACACTATTTTCATTTTTGGTGGCATTGTATTTATGTTAGTTTGCACTACTATCATTTGTATTTTAACCTTATTATGATTATAACAGTTTTTAGAAGTCACTTTTGGAATTTGCTTTTAAGGTTTAATTGTATAATTGTTTGCAATTGGATGTAATTACGAACCTTTATAAGGAGGGCTTTTTTTACATAAAATTCAGTTCTGACGAAGGCCTGGTGGAATGAAGAAAGCATGTAACATTTTAGACATTACTGTATTTTTGGAGCTAACCATATCTTTCAATAAACCTGGAACTCTTGGTTTGGTTGCTGAGAGCTTGGGTCAACATGGACTTTTTTTTGGTTAATGTATTTAAAATTATTATCATTCATGGGACATATTTCTATTCGGTCAGAAAGGATGAACAACAGAAATTGAAACACAGGAAGTATTTCCAATCAAATCTATCTTCAGTACTAAGAAACCGGATTTCTCTGCCAGACAAAAGTAGATAAACCATCATAGCTGGGTAGTTAAACTGCTTACATAAAGCAGCCATCATTGCACTATATTATCTCATGTCCGCCAGTATCTAGGCAGCTTTCGATCTGCAACATTTAGCACCTTGCGTGAATCCTGGTAAATAAATATTGACAGGGGCAGATATGGCCAATGGTATGTATCAGACATTAACTACCCAGAGAGAACAGATTAACTATATGGAGAGAATGGATTCTGTATGAGTCCCAGGAAATCTGAACCTCACTCTTTCACATTCCCCTTTACTTTATTATTCTCTCTCTGAGATTGCTGTACGTAGAAAGAAAATTGGTTACTGACAGGCAATGAAAAACCTGTCTTTTTTTCTCTTCAGGAGGCTATGAGATTAATCCATCTCAAACACAATGCATTTAAATCAATGACCAATCACTCATTTCTGAAGCAAGCAACCGAATGCAAGCAATTACTTGCTTACTGTACTATGCTCAAGTGACAATTATTTGATAAATCTGAGATACTAGTAAATAGCTGCAATCCTAAGAATACAGCTACCATGCCTGCAATTTGACTTTAGCAGATTCAAACTTGTTTAGTGAGAACATCCTACATCAGTTAAAGTGGTATTATCTGCTTAAGGGAGTAATGGAGATATTACAGTTCCATAGTTAAACATTTCCATATGGCATGGTATGTTCCTATTAAAAGAAATGTGACAACATCCTGGGCCCTGCATCTGCATCTCTCAACATTTGCTGGATGATACGGAATGTCTGGTTGATATTTATTCTTTGCACATAGCTCAACTTAGCAAGATTAGCACTTCATTGGCTAAAGCAAGTCATTTCACTTATTACAGTGGTTATCTTTAGACTTTTGGAAGATTTTTGAGTATATTTTAATTACATATGGATCTGCAAGGGCAAATCTTTCTAAAGTTTTTGTTTATAAATTGTACAGAAAGTGCAACTATGATTATTTTTTTTGTTTTCTTATGCTGTTATTCAAATCAATTGTAAATCACTGATCTCTATGGGAATATTATATGAAAAATGTTGATTTCTTGTATCTCATAAATAATCTGAGCAGACTTTTATTCATTTTACATTCTACTTGAATAAGACTTGATAAGACTGTGTGTGATAACTTAAATGCAGAAGAATAAACTACACAACCCCAAGTTTCTTTTGGCTAACTAAACATACAACCGGTCTCATAGTCCTTTAAAAGAAAAGGCATATTCTGTATGTTGCTATCAGACTACCCGGTTTCTACTGTCAGATTATTGGGTTGTCAGTGGAATATATTTACTATTCCTGTTGCATTTGATTTATTATTGTTATTTTACCTGCTCTTTTGCATAAAATGAAAAACAGTTCTGTAGGTTATAAGAAACTTACTGTGGTGCTGTATGTGTACAAGATATAATTATAGGGGTAGAGTAAAGCATATAATATGCAATATTTATGCCACAGTAAAAAGAAAAGGCAATCATTGAATAGTCTGAGAAGGTGTGAAACAGTACACAGCATAACATAGATGTCAGGACTGGAAAAGGACAGTGAACAAAATGTTGACAGCAATTCTAAGAGGCCAATGGGAAATATATAGACAGAGGAACACTGAAACAGTATTAAATTCTGTGGTTTGCTAAGCAATGTAGAAGACACTATCTAGAATTTTGAATATAGGTTTTTGATGTCAAAGCATTCAGATTAACATTTTGTTAGATGTCAGCCTAAGGTAAATTTATTTTATTGGATGATGTCATATGAGACATTAAATAGGGAAAAGCAAAACAATTGCGTGGTAAAAACAGAAGCGAGTAAAGAAAGAACTTTAAAATCTTTATAGAAGAGTTTGATGTCAGCATCAACTAGGGAAGACTGAAGATCAGGATATATATATAATGTATATATACAGAGAGAGAGATATGTCTCTATACACACATTATCTATCTATCTATCTATCTATCTATCTATCTATCTATCTATCTATCTATCTATATAAAATGTCTGTCTATATGTATTTACGTTGAAATCCATTCCAATAAGAGGATCAACATTAGAAGGTACTAGCAACATACAAAGAGTAATAACTAGATGCATAAGTATGGCAGATGGAAAAGAAATTCTCAAGGGAACAAAATATTTGACAAAATAATACTTTCCATTCACATAGTCACTCACATTATAGTCAAACTACATCTATTTGATTTAATAAAGTAAATAATTAGAAGCTCCATGAAAAATATATAAAAACAGGTTATAAAGGAGGCACCCCTTTTTCTCCTTTCCTTTGAGGATATGACAACTGTAGACCTTATTATATATTAACTTTGAAATCATAAACCATTGCAAAAAAAGCATGGCCCTTTCTTAAATTTGTTCCGTGTTCTGCTTAGAGCTCAATGCAAGTTTCCAATCTTTAACTTAATAAAGTGAAGCAGATAAATGTTGATGATTATACCAACAAGTATAAGGGATAATCTAGAAAAATATCATGTTCTAATAATCACAAAGATCACAATACAGAAAGTACAAACAGCTGTAAACATGTTTAGTGTACATTCATCCTCAGTGGGGATTAGATGTACTATAAGTTTTATAACATAAAGGTATGCTAGAAAGAAACATCTACAAAAAATAATATAAAAGGATATAAAGAAAGTAATGGAAAATACAAAGGCGTTATTAAATAAACTTTGGAAAAAGAGCTCAGATTGTGTGGAAAGAATCTGAAAATGGTTACTTCACTAAAATCTTATTGTTAAGAGTTTTGGTGGCAGATATTCAGAAAGTAGTATGAGGTATATTAATTGTAGTGATATTAGTTGAAATGTATGTGTATTGAGTAATGTGTTGCAATATGATAGTAAAAGGAGCAGCCAGATTAATCACTAGCATGATTGTGTCAATAGCCTGTGATAATGTTTCACATTACGTCCATCAAAGTCTCAAGAGTGATGAAACAATACTCCATACTAAATGTTAAAGTGTGCATGTGTAAATGTATCGGGTCTATATTATAAACATGAACACTTACCTTATCGAATCCCTAAACATCGACCCGTCCTCATTGGATCGCAAAAACACTGAACGCCCTAAACCGCGAAATTCAAAACATCGAACTATCATACTTGTCCCACCCCACCGCCTGCTACATACTACCTATACAAACAAACTAAATAAACTACATACATGCACTAACCCAATCCCTGCATCTAACCCTAACCTAAACCCTACTTCTAGCCCTACACTAAATCTTACATATACCACCAAGTATGCACTTAACTTAACCCGCACCCTAACCCTAAGGTCCATAACCATCGCACACTTACCTGAAAAAGCTAAACCCAAACCAAGTGAATAATCAACACACATACACTTAACAAAACCCTACACCAACTCTAACATACATTTCCATCCATGCACTTACCTTAACCCGCACCCTAACCCTAAGGTGCGTAACTATTTCACACTTACCTTATGGAGCTATACTGCAGAATGCCAACCATGACGATTTGATGTTTCCGGTCTCGCTCTTCTGGACGTTCTATGATTTCGTGTTTTGATAAGGACAGGTCGATGCTTAGGGATTCAATAAGGTAAGCGTTTGACTTACTAATAGGGAATCAATGTATCAGCTCTTAACCAATGTTTTTATATTATCACAAATTTATTATAATTCTTTAAAATGAAGATGTTTTTGTTTTATTTTTGAAGATTGTAAAATTATTGTTCTTAAAATGTTTTGTAATAATTTGGAGCTTTTCTCCTTGGACATCCACTGAAAATGGGCTTCTACCCAGTCAGAGATTCCCAGCAAACAAATGTCAATAAATAAATACATAAAGGTGATAACACATTGTTTAAATACATGTATATTAGAAGCCTTTAAGATGATAGCCTTGTGTTCCATGAGTTCAAAAAGAACAGTAGAGATAAAGATGGTATCAACCAATGGCTCTTACTTTTTCCCCTCGATATTTACATTATGTATGAATGAAGTAGTTACAAAGGTAAAACAGGCTTCTGTTCTACAGTAGTAAAGCACAAACCTTGGCTCAGTTCTTTTAGGCCAATATTTCATCATAAATTTATGGTCTCATTACACAGTTACATATATATATAGCAGTCTGCTGCTTAATTTGCACAGCATGCATTAATACACTATGGGTCAGATTCACAAACAGCCAAATTTTGTGCATGAACAGTATAGCATTTCCTGCATGCAATATGGCTGCTGTGAGATCCGGGATAAGGCCGTTTTTGCATGCACGAGTGGCCCTATACTGTTCCTGCACGGAATTCCATTCAGTATGCAAATTACTTCATTTGCTGATGAAAAACATGCAAATTAGGTGATTTTGCAATCCAGCAAGCTGAACGGATTCCGAATAGGAACAGTGACAGTGCAAAAATGTATTCGACTAGTAGCCGAATACATTTTTGCATCTGACAAAATGGAGGCATGACAGCTCGTGAAAAGCATGTATTATGTAGAACAGACAAGCCAATGGCCAAATATAAGGCCATTGGCATGAAAAGCCGCATCATTTTTTTAAAAATAAAACTTTTATTTCTTTTGCCGATCTTGGCCGTTTAAGCTAAGGGCAGCGGCACGCAAAGACAGAGGTGCCGAAAATAAAAAAGAAAAGGGAAAAACTGCCAATTAACAGAAATATGCATTCTGCCATTATAGTCAATGGCAGGCAGAATGTAAACAAGACAAGGGAGCACTGGTTGCCAAGGGGAAAGCGTGTGCTTGGGAATTGTAACTATGGACCTGCACACTGGAGTATGCAAATTAAGGGACCTATACTAAATCACAGATTTCTACCTAGTGGAAGCCTGCACCTAATCATGCAGGTGCAGGAATAGGGAGCCATGTAGGCAGGACAAGAGGATGACTTCAGTAGGGGGTGTGTCATGCTTGGTGTAAACTTACTGGAGACCTGTGGCCCATGTTTGCCCTGAGCTAAACACAGCTAAGGAAGGGGGTGTGCCTCACATTGTTTAGCACTGTTTTCCCTGCTTAAATGGGTGCGTGAGCCGCACACTGGATTATAAACAAAAAAAAAGAAAAACAGGAAATAGCAGCTCAGTTCACATGTGAGCACTGGGTATGCATGGCACACTTCGGGGTTTAAACGGGAAGGCAATGAGAAGGGAAAACAGCAGCAGGAAGGCAATCAAGGAGAAGTAGCATAGCTGGCAGGTGAAATGTATCAGAATCAGCCAATTACACAGACAGCAGCCCAGCCCAGCACATTACTATAAACTATGCAAATACCTTTCACTCTTTTTTCCCACAAACTCTACACCACCGGTGTACACAGAAGGGGAAATTTTAATTGACAAAACTAACAAAATTATAGGGGCTGCTGTCGCTCTCATACATCAATATGTGCAAGAGGCTGAGGGTGGTGAGGATGAGAATGCTGATGACCAAGCCACAGTGAGGAGAAGGAGATGAGTGTACAGACCCATGGTAACCTACCAGGGGCTACATGAGCTGGAGATAGTGGAGTGCTATAGGGTGGACAGAGACCTCCTACAGCAAATTGTTAAGCTGTGCCAGCCCCACCACACACACAGAACCAACAGAAGGGAACTCAACTCAGTGTTTACCAAGGTATGTTTAGGCTTAACAATACTAGCCACAGGTACCTTCCAAAGGGCAACTGTGGTATCATGGGGATCTCACAGACATCAGCATCCAGGGTACTCCACCAGTTCCTGGATGCCATGTCAGCACATGTTGATGAGCACATATATTTCCTCATCACCCGTGAGGAGTTGACCAGCAGTATGCATCTCTTCCACCAAATAGCAGAATACCCTGAGGCAGGGGGTGCTATAGACTGCAAGCACATACACATCAAAGCACCACCCGGCGAGCGGAGTAGGGTCTACATAAATCACAAGGGCTTCCCCTCCATCAACTGCCAGGTTGTGTGTGATGCCAAGGGCATTATCTTGAATGTGTGTGCTGGCAGCCGTGGAAGCTATCACGACTCCCACATCTGGCATATAACACAGATGTACCAGTCATTTTCCAGTGGGGACATCCCTTATGGCCATCTAGTGGGTGATGCTGGCTACGCACTGGAGCTGTGGCTGATGACACCCCTCAGAAATGCACACATACCTAAACAAGAACTCCATAATGAGGCACACACACAAACCAGAATCATAGTAGAGCATGTGTTTGGGATGTTCAAGTCACGTTTCCACTGCCTGGACATATCTGGTGGAGCTTTGCAGTACTCTCCAGCTACACGTACACAAATGTTCATAGTATGTGCTATGCTACACAATATGATTCTGCGGAAACAGGTGCATCAGGAACAGCACGAGGGAAGGCCACAAAGCCACCCGCCGTTGTTAAGGTCAGCACAGGCACAGAGGGACTCGGATAAGGAACCACCTGAGCCTGCCCATGTAGGCAGTTGGAGGCATGCCCAGTATGCCCAGGCCTTGGCAATGAGGCAATGTATAGCACATACACTGACACGGTAGGGACTCAGGGAATGACACCTCTCTCTGACTCACACATGTAGTAAAAGGGATGCCAAACATGACACTACCTGTGCTTTACCATGTATAGGGAGTGTACTATGTGCATCTGACATAGTCAGCCCTCCAGCACCATCCTCAATACTGGCCCAGCCACAAGGTAAGTCACTCTTCCTATCAATTACTGAATGGAGTAGTATGTTCTGATAGTTGTATCTATGGTATGGATGCAAGCATGCAAGGGAATCTGGTAGCTGAATGGGATGGCAGCAGATACTGGACACCTATAGGGGCAGCATGAAATCCATAATAAATACTGGTGTCAACACACTAGGCAGTACTAGACAAAGTGACAAATTCCACTGCAGTACGTATGGTGGCCCTAATGTGTGTCCATAGGACACACACATGCATGTCAGTGAGGCTCACATACCTACCACCAGCAGCAGCCAGCAGCACAGGTGTAGATGACCATAAAGAAAGGCTGGACTAAGGCCTCCAATTGATGGCAATGGTAAACAGCCCCCCTCCAGACCTACACAGACAGACTGCAACAGGTCTGGCAGTTGTATGTTAGTTCTAAAGGGTAAGAAGTCTGAAACTAAAATGTAGGTCAATAAAACCTAAGATCTGTACACCACTGATATGCCTCCAGTCTGCATGATAAGTCAGAATACCGAATGAAATGTAAGCCAACAGAGTGCCTGACATACCAGTACAGTCATAGCACAGTTTACAGTTGTCAGTTGTGCCCCCCCTCCACAATCCTATGTAGAAATGCAGTAACATGTAAGTGTGAGGAGTAGTATCAATGGAGCACAGATTACCCGAGCTGGCCCAATCTACAGGATAGTTTGTTGCATGTGTACAATATGCAGGGGTCTGTGTGTTAGGTTGTTGTGTGTTCAATATTGTCTGGAAGTGGTCAGGATGTAGGCATGAAGGGTTGTGTCTTGGTGGCCTGTGACCAGTACTGTGGTTGACAGGGCCATGTTCTGACAACTCCAGTGCCAATCACAATGTTTCTCAGCAATACCCATGTCAGCAGTCATCCATACTCACTGTCCAGATGTCAATATCTGTCACCGTCTGAAAGATGGACATGCCATGAATGTGGGCCCAGACATACACACAGTACACATGTGAAAGAACCCTAGACAGAGTATATAAAATGTAACAGTCAACTGCACACACCTTTGGAATTGTACATACAGGTTAGCAGCACATTAGTTGTCTGTGTAGTATGAAATACTGATGCAGTCTGGCCAATCACTGACAGACCACAAAAGGGACAGTTATGAAGTAATGAGAGCCTGCCTATGTCCCTGCGCAAGGGAATGTCCCAGGTAAATCTGTGAGTCACCTGCAAGTAGCTTCCGTATCACACATGCACTCAGCTCACCCCACCATCAGCCACAGGTGTATCACAGGTCATATCCTTGCTGTTGGGAATGAATACAGTATGATCCCACTTCTGTATGGGAATACCCACAAACTGCAGCATGCTGAAGAGCTGTCCTATGCAGATGTGTCCTTAGCTGTAAGCAGCACCCTGACTGCATCCAGACCAATGGATCAATATGGACAGGAACTGTTGCCGTTAACACCTTGCACACTTACCCTGTCACTCCAGGGGAATCCACTGGCGCACAGCCTGGGAATGTAGGAGTATCAGAATACAGTGGCCTGCGACAGATGGCCTGCATCACTACCAAATGGCCTACAGTCCTCTGTCAAAGGCTTGTGCCTCACCCATAAGTGCCAATGTATGGTATCTCATGAGATCACAACTAACAACCTAACACAGTCAACAGAACACAAATGCAAGGCCATGTTGACAAATCCCAGTAGTATGCCACCCATGTCCCACTGCATGAACTGTTGAAAAATCCATAAATACCACTGGGATGAATGGTCAGCTATAGGGATACTTCTCAGATATCACTCGCATAATGTTAGGAAGAGGATAGAATAACAGAGTGGGGGGTGTAGACGCATGGACGTCATGGAGTGTATGAAGTCTGAAACTCTGATGTGTGCCCATACTACCCCTGCCTGAAAACCCAGTAATGGGTGGCTCCAAACTGCTCGTAAACCACAATGTGAAGGGAAACTGACCAGATATATGAGCCCTGCCTCTGGGCAACCTGGGTGAATCTGTACAGCTGAGATGTATGGCCACAGCAGGATATGGCCATTCTGTTAAGTTAATATATGTACAAGAAGGGGATCCTCAGCCATCATAGTATCAAGGTGCTGGACCATTTACACAGACCCAACAGCAAGTTTCTGTAGCTACCCCTCCACAATGGCAGGAGTGTGCAAGAATGTGTAGGCTGTGGACCACAATACTGGACTCAGCTTCATTCATCTGGTATTTCCCAGTAAATAACTGTGAACAAATAATTATATCTGTCAGTAGTTGATGGCATAATACATCACAGTGTAAAACAGTACATATGTCTGAATATCTCTGCTAACACCAACCATGTAACACAAGCAGCACAGACAGAAATAGTTACAGTATCCCCCTATCTGTCGCCCACTGTGACTCCATATTGTCAGCCTATCCACAGATAGCCTGCAGAAACAGGTTGCTAAGTGTATGTGTAGAACACCAAACCTGGACTGGAGTACAACCCTACCTGGAACTGATTCAAAAACTCAGTACAGAATGTCATACTAGGCATGCTCCTACACTTAGAGAAATGCAGCCCATGTCTGACAACACAGTGGACTATACATAGCTGCCATTCGCAGATGTCTGTGTACACACACCAGATTGTACACCATTCATGCTTTACACACACATTGGATAGGAATACTCACACATATCCAAGGCCAACACACTATAATATGTCAAACATACACACACACAGATGTGGGGAAGAGAGAGAAACAGACAGTGACAGAGAGAATTCCATTATGAGGCCTGTCTCACCCACTACACATCCAATTGGCTGATATCACATGATGTGCTGATGTCAATCACTTTACACATTCCTTTTGGTAGCCCTAAGCCCTATAGTGTCTGTGGTGCTTGTGATAACTGTGTAAGACGATAGTACAAACCAGTATTCATGTAAGCATTTGTATACTCAGTCCTGTCAAATGTAAAGTTGTGTGTGACTGAGTGTGTGTGTGATTGTGTGTGTGTCTGTGTGTGTGTGTGTGTGTGTGTGTGTGTGTGTGTGTGTGTGTGTGTGTGTGTGTGTGTGTGTGTGTGTGTGTTTCCAGAGGAATGATTTATGGCCCAGTCACACACACTGCACTTTCCATTGCCCATGTTAGCACTCCTGCTGATGTCAGTCAGCTTGAAATAAAAAACAAGCAATCTCTGTGGTATCCCCAAAGTCTCAAAACAACCCACTAAAGTGTAGTGGGTCCAAAAACAAAACAGTGTAAGAAACTTTTCTGTGTGGAAGATTTTCAGTGTGGAAAGAAACTTCTCTGTGTTGAAGATTTTCAGTCCATATATTTCTAGTTAATCACTGTATATTAATCAGATCAGACAATAGTAGTAAAAGTAGCGAACGTAAACTCGTCTTAAGTCAAAACAAAACAAAAAGTAATAATAGAAAATATATAATTGTACAGCATTACTAAGTATTCGAAAGTAATCCAAGCAAGGCAGGCAGTTTGTTTCCAGTCGAAAATCCTTTCTTAAGTCCTTTATTAAGTAGGATTTTCAACAGGAAACAGACTGCCTGTCATGGATTCCTGATATCATGCCAGTGATATATCAGACTGCCAGACATGTAATGTACAGGAGGCCTAATATTTGAGGACAACACCTGGACATTCTGTTGTAGTCTGTACAGTATTGAGGTCTATGTACTTATGGTGATTGTTGACAGAGTGTCTGTATTATGTACCAGTGTATTGTGATAATGTTATTTGACCTGTGTGCAAACTGGGGTAGATGTCAGTGTTCTTGGTCCTGTTCTATCTGACTTTGCATGCTGCTCCACTTTCTGATACCCTATCAGCCTATATGTTTGCCGGGCCAGACTGTGACATGTCCCATACCACAGTCAGGCATCAGACTACACTGTGAATTGGGCCAGTATATGTAGCGTTAGTGTATGAGTGGCAAACATGGTGATGACTGTTGTTCACACATTCCATATACTGTACTATTACTTAGGCTTACCATTATGTGACTGTGACTGTGTTGAGATTGGTTGTGGGTATGCACTTTCACACTGGTGTCTGTTACTCTGTGTTGTTACATGCCTGTAGTGCCTGCTATATTTGCAATTACATATGCATTCCCCCATAGGTAAATTGGGTTAGTGTTGTGCAGTCTGCCTGTAGTGTAGACAGTGCTTGGTGACATGCCTAGCAGCTCAGTGTATTTACCCTAGTGTGATGTTATGTCCAGATATTTTTCAGATGTACTGTAGCCTGGCCACCATATGTGTTGTGTATTTCTGAGAAAGCAGTGGGCTGCTGTGAAGATGTATGTCACTAACTAGTGTGAAGTATGTGGCTTGGGACCTCTGCTCCTCCAGTTAATATGTGTTAAGACTAACAGGAGGGTGTGAATGGATCAACTATGTGAGGTTATCTAGTCCAGTATGTGTGATATATCCCCATTTTCTTGGCTTTAAACATCCTCTTTGTCAGGCTTGTTCCATATTTCTTGCACTAAGGAGTATTGTGACTGACCAGATTATTTCAGATTGTTAATGCTTATTGCTCATATTTTTTCTGTATTCCACACGATCATAACTGTGATTTGTGTGGCACTTCACTATGATGATTTTATGATGTCTGTCAGTAACTGATGGCGTATATGTCAGTTTCAGAAGACCCTTCCTTCACAACATGTATGTTGACACAACTCCTGTCACTGTAGCAACATTCTACATTTATAACTGCAATACATACATTACGTTCCCTTGCACTAAGAGGTTGAGAGTTATGGTGCTGAGGTATGACTCCACTACATGTCATGGGCATATAGGTTCATAGGTTCATAGGTGGGTACTAGGCTATCTGCCCAATGACATTTATAAGCCTAGCCAGAATGTGTTGGCTTTCGCCACCCCCTTAGATTAGTTCCCTGTGTCTCTGTCCAGCAGAGCCACTGAAGTGATCCTCAAGGTAAACTTTCTGTTTCCCTTCCACTCATCATCTTTTGAAGAGTGTTAGTGAGGAGCTCTGAATAATGTACATTGGGATTTTGTTCCAAAGTATGGGAAGTCTTTGGGACAGGAACCTATCCCTCCAGCATGTCCTATTTATTGTTGTGGTGAGCTTTATATCCCTAGAGCGTGTGGCTCGAGGGGATAAGGTTTTCTTTAGGTGGAGCATGTCCATCAGTTCTGGGTTGGACATGGCCTTGTATGTCAGGCAGAGATCACCTCTGAGTAGGTGACATGCAACCGAGTACAACTGGAGTTTCTTCAGTTGAGCTGCATAGGGCATCTGTTTGAAGCCATTGATCCTCTTGGTGAGGTACTTCTGTGGTCTTTCCAGCTGTTGCAGCTCTCTTGTAAGGTACATCCCAAATGGGGCGTTGTACTCTAAGATGGGTCTGATGAGTGATGAGTAGAGGGGCACAATGACCTCTTTAGATCTGGATGCGAACCCTTTTGTGATTAGGTGGGTCACGTAGAAGGATTTTCTAACCACTTTGGCAATGTGATTATCAAAGGTGAGATTACTATCTATAAAATGACAAAACATGAGAGCCACTATTATAAAAACAACAACCATAGATCCAGCACCAAAAGTTTTATTGCACACAAATCCCTAGCGCCTCGGCTCACGCCTTCAAGGAGAATAACTTCAAAAGTTTTGCACACCTTTTTATACATGGAATAATTAAAATATTTAATTGTTAATTAGACAATCAAACAATTAGCCATTAAAAATTCTCCAATTACACTCTAAATTCATGCCCCTTGGCTCCAAAGTATCATATTTAAGTATAAAAACAGTTTCCTTATACAATAATTTCATTTTTGTTTTTTCTTCACTTTCACATGTGTTTAAACTTTCTAAAACCGTGGCTACTAAACCATTATGATCACCATTATGAAACTTTTTAAAATGTGTAGCAACAGGACTCTCTATTTTACCATGCTTTATGTCCCTCAAATGTTCCTGCAATCGCACCTTAAAAGCCCGTTTGCTTTCCCCTACATAGAACATATTACAAGGGCACTTCAATGCATATATTACTCTCTCTGTATTGCATGAGTAGAGTCCCATAACATGAAATGGTTTACCATTAATATACTGGAAACTCCTACTCACATGCTTACAGGAGATACATTTACCACAAGAATATGTACCCTTCGTTGTCGCGTACATATTAATATCCAAATTTAACTTTGGTGTTGAAAAACTTGCATGGACCAACATGTCCTTTATATTTCTCCCTCTCTTATACGAGAATGTAATATTCTTGGGAAAAATTGATGTTAATTCTTTATATTTAAATAATGATTTCCAATAATATTTAATCATATCACTAACTTCTGTAGAAAGTAAATCATAAGTTATAGCCATAAATATCTTTTTTAATTCATTTCCTTTAGAACAAATATGTGTTTTCTTTTTATCATTTCGCTTCCATATTTGATTAGCATCTTGATTGTGCTTTTTAATGCTATTTAGCGAAGACATTACTTCATAGGCATCATATCCCCTTTCAACATATACTTTTGCTACTTTATCTAATTCATCATTAACTGTATTATTATTTCTATACAACCTATTTATTCTTAAAAATTCACCATAGGGTAATGAATTAAGAAGATGTGGAGGGTGACAACTCCGTCCATCTAATAAATGTATATCATTTTCAAATTTTCAAAATATTTTTGTCATTACCTTACCATTTATATTTCCTTCTAAAGCTATATCTAAAAAATTCACTTTATTTCCAACTTGGAAACCATCAAATTTTAGACCAAATTGGTTCATTTGTAATTCATTCTGAAATTGATATATTTCTGATTCACCACCTTGACAAATAAAAATTAAATCATCAATATAACGATAATAACCAATAACATATTTAGTAAAAAACTTCATTCTGTACAAAAATTCCATCTCAAAAAAATTCATCATAGCATTCGCATACATGGGCGCGAATCCCGCACCCATTGCTGTTCCTTTCAGTTGATGAAATAATTGTCCATCAAAAATAAAAAAATTATTTTTTAAACAAAAGTCTATAAGATGCACAATATACAGAGATAAAGGGCTATTGCCTAATAATTGCATTACAGCTTTAAGACCATACTTATGTTCTATACTTGTGTACAGACTATTAACATCTGCTGAAAACCAATACATATCCATACTCCAAGTTAGAGATGAAATTTTATCCAAAAAATCTGTACTGTCTTTAATATATGAAGGCTGTTTCACAATAAAAGGCAATAAATAGCTATGCAAAAATAACCCCATATTGCGTGTAAAATATTTACAAGCTGATACAATTGGACGGCCTGGCGGATGCGCTAACTTTTTATGTACTTTAGGCAAACAATAAAACTTAGCTACTTCACATCCTTTGGTCGAAAATTTTTTTGAAATATCCTCCTTTGTGAAATGAGGGATTTTTGAGATCTTTTTGAGATTACTATCTACTTGGATCCCCAGATCCCTTATTATGTCTTCCGTATTTAGGTGACTACCACCTATGTGATAGTTTGTGGGTACTTTGTTTTTTCCAAAGGGAATGACTATGCACTTTTTGGCATTTAGCTTGAGGCCATGATTTTGACACCAGGTATCCGTCTTAGTGAGACCCTTTTGGAGGATGTATGTGTCAGCCAGAGAGTCAATTATAGCCCCTAGTTTGCAGTTGTCTGCAAACTTGGTCAGCCATAGTCCTCCTGTGCTTGCCTGTACCTCTGAGAAGTATATGCCAAACAGGAGGGGTCCTAGGACTGAGCACTGGGGAACACCACTTGTAACCGGGTTAGAGATGGACCTAGCTCCCACAACTCTCACCATGTGGGTTCTGTCCATGAGCCAGTTGGCAACCCATCTTGTGATGTAGGGGTTTATGTTCAGGCTGGTGAGCTTGTCTATAATACCAGAATGAGGACTGGTGTTGAAGGGCTTAGCGAGGTCTAGGTAGGCTGTGAGTACCACCTATAGCCTTGGTAACTGTCTCAAAGAAGTCCACCAGGTTTAGGAGGCATTATCTGCCCTTAACAAAGCCAAACTTGGTAGGGTCCAGTGTTTGGAGGTTCCCAATGTCTCTGTTAATAAGTTCCATGATGATGTGCTCCATAGCCTTGCAGACCAAGCTAGTCAGTCTTATAGGGCAATAGTTCCCGGGGTCTGTTGTTGCTCCACCTTTGTGGAAAGGAATAACCATTGCTGTGCGCCACTCTATGGGTATGTAGCCTGTGGAGAGGCTGAGTTTGAACAGTATGTTTAGGTGAGGGGTTAGTTTGTCTTTGAGCTCATGTAGGAAGCAGCCTGGGGCACTGTCCGGTCCCATTGATGCTGTGTTTTGGGCTTTGGGGTGGGCTGTTTTAACCTGAGTGTCTGTGATTTCAGAGACTGTACATTTTTCTGGTATGGTTATGGACCCTTTTGGGGTGAGAGGGGGGTGAAGTTTGCACTGAATCTGTCTGCCAGGATGTTGGCGATATCGGTCGGTTCAGTGTATTTTGTGCCATTCTGCACTAACTCCAAGCAGATCTGAGCATTGCCTCTTAGATTCTTGACATAGCTAAAGAATGCCTTGTGGTTATCTTTGGAGTCCTTGGCAATTTTTCTTTCAAAGCTCGCCTTGGATGATTTTATGAGGGATCGTAGTTTCTTGCTGATACTGATCAGGGATGTCTTCCCTTCTTGGGATTTTACTCTTTTCTGTACTAGTTTCCTCCTTCTATTGTATAGCTTGTTTATGGCAGGAGTCCACCAGACTGGTTTGCTTTTCTTGGAAGAGTGAGTCTAGGTTTTGCTTGGGGTGGCACTTTCCATGCATTCTTGTAGCTGCCCATAGAATGCATTAGTAAAGGATTTTGCAGCTTGGATAGTGATATCCTTCAGGATAGGGGCTTTGAAACTTTCCACCTCGGTCTTAAGTAAAGTGAAGTTTACTTTTGAAAAGTTTTTCATGGTGGCTTTCTTGTATTATGTATGGATATATATATATATATATATATATATATATATATATATATATATCTATTTAGATACATATTTATATCTATCTATCTATCTATATATATATATATATATATGTGTGTGTGTGTGTGTGTGTGTGTGTGTGTGTGTGTGTGTGTGTGTGTGTGTATGTGTGTGTGTGTGTGTGTGTGTGTGTGTATATATATATATATATATATATATATATATATATATATATATATAGAGAGAGAGAGAGATATGGAAATATATGCCAATATATATATTTATATATATATATATATATATATATATATATATATATATATATATATATATATATATATATAAATAGCAGAGTAATGACATCTTTAATAAGTATATTTAATTTCTTGTACATAACATGCTTCTATGTGCTGTCATTACAGTTGCAAGGGGTGTGAGTATACTGTAGGGACACCTGGTATACAGTAGTAGTACCACAATATTTTCTCTTTGGATTTGTTTCATATGTGGGTAGTACTCCAGGTTATATGCAGTCCCACTTGCATGTTACACCAGCTACAGTGCACTGGTTGACAGAAATAGTTTAACACATATTGTATCA
This sequence comes from Protopterus annectens, assembly GCF_019279795.1. Lineage (NCBI taxonomy): Eukaryota > Metazoa > Chordata > Ceratodontiformes > Protopteridae > Protopterus > Protopterus annectens. Next base: position 91,302,368 of record NC_056730.1, on the reverse strand, counting down.
TTACGTTAGTACTTTTAACAGTGCTTTTTAAAGTAAGAGTAGATTGCAGATTGTAGTACAGGAGCCATACATCCCTGCATGCAAAGCTGGACTCTGAGTACTGAGTATCTTGTTCTTAGTGTTTAAGATGTATGCTTATATGTATCTCCTATTGGATATTGATCTGATATGTTGCTATTAACTGTAGACTACTATGTTATTTGGACATGTCATTGAGGACTGCTGTCATGTACTAATGACATTCCCTTCATTTTCAGATGTGTATCTTGCAAAACATTCATCCTAATGCATAACTTGTTGGCTGTCTACTTACTGTCTGTCCTCTGTACAGATGTGCAGATGTCAGGTATTGCGACATCCATACCATTATGTAGGTTCCCACATTGTATTGTGCTTTGGGCCTGGACACTGCTGCTAGTTCCGACATATGGGACATTCCTCAATGTGGGCCTTGCTCCATTTCCTTGCCTGTGTGAGGGACATTACAGAGGCAGTGGCCTACAGATTCACATACAGTGGGTGGCAATACATCACAGAACAGGACATGTGGAGACAGCCAACCAACATGGGGACATATCCCCAGATTTGTGAACAGATTCTGTCCTCAGTGCTGTTATACACATGGAGGATTGATAGATTGACAGGGTTTGTGTGGACATGCATTTAGTGTGTGATGTCATGACCCACAGTGATATGTCTCTGACATACCTCTCCACTGGCACGCTGTCCACAGACTGGCCACATGTCTGTCTGTTATGTTTTGTGTGTTCACCAGACAGTTGGTGTCCTTGGTAAATCAGTTGTGGACTCTGGGGAATGCAGTCAGTAAATATTCACATCTATGGGTATTACCAACGTCATATTCCTCATAAAGAATGTTACAACAAACCCAGTGACATCTGCAACTTTCTCAATGTATGACAGCAGTATGTCCAATCTACCCCTGTGTTTGTGCTTCTGTTCCCACCTAGTTAGTGAGTGGGATATTTTATCAAAGGCTTTGGCCAGATCAATGTAGGCTCTATGTGTCACCTTGCCTTCATCCATAGCTCAGGTGACTGACACTAAAAAGATGACCAGGTGGAATGAGCAGGTATGACCTACCCTTCACAAAGGTAAACTGTGTGGGATCTTGAGTCAGCAGATTCCCATATCTCTGTTTATTAGGTGCATGATGATGCATTCCATAGTTTCGCATAACAGATGTCAGGCAGTTGGGGGCGGTATTTCTCAGGGTCTGTAGTTACATCTCATTTGTGGAGAGGGGTGACTGTAGCAGTGTATAATTCAGTAGGGACAAAGCCTGAGGCGAGGCTGTGCTTAAACAGGGCACACAGGTAAGGTGCCAGGGCACTCTGTAGTTCATGTAAAACACAGCCAGGGATATTTTCAGGTCTCATAGAAGCTGCATTATTGGCCTTGGACAGTGGTGTTTTAACCTGTGCTGTAGTAATACTGGGTGCCTGGTGGTGTACTAGTATTATGATTGGTCTTTTGGGGGGGGGGTGAGGGGTAATGTTTGCACTCAAGATGCCATCCAGTATATTGGCAGTTTTTGTTGGCTCAGTCTGGGAGGTTCCATTGTCTAGTAGCTCAGAACAAATCTTGCTATAGTCATGGAGATTCTTAACATAACTGTATGAGACCTTGTGGTTGTCTTCACTATGTGCTCCAATTCTGTTCTCACAGATAACTTTGTAGTATTTGATGAGGGATCTCAACCTTTAATTGAGGCTGATAAGGGTTGATTTCCAGTCTTGGAATTTCACATTATTCCATATTGGTTCCCTCCTTCTGTTGTACAGTGTCTGTATGGCAGAGGACCACCAGATCAGCTTCCTTTTACTGGAGGTGAGGGTCCTGGTTGTAGTGGGTATGGCAGTACCTATGCATGTGTATACATGTTCATAGTGCATTGTTGTTTGATTCAGCTGCCATGCACCTAGTCTCCATTTGCATGGCTGCCATGAGGTTAGCTACCTCTGTTGTTATGAGGCCATATTCAGCATTGGAAAGGCTTTTCATGGTGGTTACCTGTGCAGGGGGGCATGCGATGGCCATCGATTTCCAAAGGTTATTAATTTATGTTCAGATATAACAAGGGGGAGTTGTCTATTGGTAATGAGCAACAGTCGCCCATGTTAGGAAGGACCAGATCGATGTGATGGGCATGTGCATTGGAACATGAGTAGCTTTCCCAGTTAATGGTGGGGTAGTTGAAGTCAACCAGTATGCGAGTGTTAGGTTGGAAAATATTATCCTCCAGGGTGTTTAGGGACATGGAGTGTGAGTGTTGGGGCATGTTTGGGGACCTATAGCAGGCTACAACCTGATCCACTGTCCTACCCAATGTTAGCTATGCCTGCAGGTCCTTAATGAGTATGGAAACCCCCCCACCTTTTGAGCTTTAATCACAGTTCTGCAGCCAAGAGATATGGAATGGGTAATAGGCTGGTAGTGCAGGGGTTCTTCCTGCTACTTTTAACCAGGTCTCTGTTATAGCACAGATGTCATAGTTCCCCATTTTAAGGAATATGTCCAGTGAGTGCATTTTCAGATGTAGACATCTAGTGTGGAGCAGTGTGACCCTCAGATTGCACGTGTTTGTAGCTGTCATATATTTCTGTATATTTCTGTATACATATATTTGTGTGTGTGTGTGTATATATATATATATATATATATATATATATATATATATATATATATAAATATATATACATATATACATGTGTGTGTATGTATGTATTCACCTTTATATATATATATATATATATATATATATATATATATATATATATATATATATGCATATATGTGGATATACATGTGGATGTATCTCTCTCTCTCTCTATATATATATATATATATATATATATATATGTGTGTGTGTGTGTGTGTGTGTGTGTGTGTGTGTGTGTCTGTGTGTATTATGTATAGATTTGTCCACATATATGCATCTCCATACATATATACATGTTGGCAAGGAGCTCCTCCATTGCTGTAAGTGAGGCCTCTCTGGCTGGCCCCCCACCAGTAGTGGAACAGTCCTTCACCACCACAGCAGCTCTTTGCAGTGCACATCATATCAGGTTAGTTGCTCTGTGGCTGACATGTTCGTACGTGCGGCCATGGTTCCCCAAGGTGTTCACTCTCTGTGTGAGGTCTTCCCAGAGGGCTGTCCTCTCCCGCTGATTTTGGTGACCCCGACTGAAGAGGATGTAGTAGTGTTCCAGGATGGCCTCAGTTATGGCTGCTGTCTCCTGGACACAATAGGCTGGAAGCCTCTGCATCACACCTGAAAGACATAAACAGGGTAAAACACATCACAGGACATCAGACATTGTCCATATTTCTTTACAGAGATAGCTCACTAGTAATGAGTATCAGTAGCCACAAAATTACATCAAATAATACTCCAGTACCTAGCAGAATTGTATGGACATGCATAGCATTATGTGGAAGTAGGCAGTTTGCGCCTGATTAATGGTGAGGGTAGGGGTGCATGTGGTGTGCATATCCTTCTACACCGATGTTGAGCCTGGGGGGGGGGTGATGTTTGTCCTAAATGTGTTCGAACCTGGTCGTCTGTAGCTATGGTGTGTGTGGATGTGCTGTGGCTGACCTCCATTACAGGGTGGGTGGGATAGTTGCCTGTGAGACCACAGACATATGTGGGGATGTCCTTCTGATTGCCCTCAGTGGATGTGTCTAATTTGTACTCATACTCAGCATTACAGTAATGTACCTGTGACCTACTATTCTCAATCAGACACAAGATGACATGCTGCCCAGATAGTGACTGCTCCTACACACGTGGTGGAGGAATGAAACAGGGGAGTATGCAGAGAAAGGTGCTGGAAAAGGAGAAGTGGAACTGACAAACAGATGTAGAGAGTAGACATGAGCATAAGAGATGGGGTGCATGGTAAAGAGAGTGTTGGACACGGCTATGGATGTGGAGTCTGACATACAGATGTGGAGTCTGTGGTTGTATGTAATGTTGGACAGCGTGGATGGTGCATAGGGCCTGTAGTAATTGGCTAGACAGAGGCACATAGCTAGGAAGAATGTTCAGCACAAAAGGGTGATAAAAGAATATGGGTGAAACATACAAGCTTGGAGTGTGTTTAGAACATATGGAAACATCACTTTGATAGCCTGTTCCATGAAGAAAATGGGGGAAGGAGAGAAGGTTGGCTGAGGTGGGTATGGTTAATCAGGAGGTGCAACAGATTATCAAGGATAATATAAGGATAGCTATGAGGGGGGCTTAACAGTGGAAAGGCTGTTGTTCCAGGTGACATACTTGTGGATGCCTGGAGGTGTTTCTGTGACCTGGCAGTGGTATTTTTAACTGGATTGTTTACTGTAATCTTGGAAAGTGAGAAGATGTGTGAGATGTTGGCGAATATGTATGGGTACTGCTTATCTGAACAAGGGTGGTCTGCAGAGCTGTAGTAACAAGTGAGGGATAACATTGATCAGTCACAGGATGAGGTAATGGTAAAGGGTGGTGGCAGCTAGGTTCAGAACATGGTGATGATTGATGATTTGCAGTATGGTTTCATGCCAGGTAAGAGCATTACAGATGGGAATGTTGATCCTCAAGTGTTGATGGAGCTCTGTACTGAGGCTGAGATGCAGCTGCATTATGTGTATGTGCACCTACAGAGAGCATATGACATGCTGCCTGGAGAGTAGTTGTGGTATTGTATGTGAAGGCCAGGGGGCCCAGAGGAGTCTGTCAAACACCACAGGATATGTAGGAGGCTAGTGTGACAGCAGTGATTTCTGGTTTTGATATGACAGGTGGATTTAAGGTGGAGGTAGGAGTACATCAGTGGTCAGCTGTATGTCCTTTCACATTTGCAGTGGTGAGGGACAGGTTGACAGACATGATCAGACAGGGGACCCTGTTGACTGTGCAGTTTGCAGATGACATTGTGGTCTGCAGTGAGATTAGGGGACAGGATGGGGAGACCCTGGGGAGGTGGGGTTATGTTGTAGAGAGGGGAGGAATGATGGTCAGCAGGACTAAGTAACAATACATGTGTGTGAATGAGGTAGGAGTTAGAGGAAGGGTGACAATGCAGGGTGTACAGTTTGAAAGGTGGATAGGTCGAACTACTTGGGAACACCAGTTCAAAGACATGGGCAGTGTAGGGGAGAGGTGTACGAGAGAGAACAGGCAGGTTGTGTGTAGTGGGGAGGGGAGTCAGGAGTTATTTGTGACAGACAAGTACCATTAAGAGTGATATGTAAAGTCTACAGGAGGGTAGTGTGACTGACTACATTATATTGGTTGCAGACAGTGGGATTGTACAGACAGGCAGGATTCAGGGCTGGAGTCTGCAGAGTGTGGGGTGTTCACATTTGCACTGTGTGTGACAGGGGGGATAGAATTAGACATACACCAGCTACTTTCTCAGTTTATAACAGCAATATCCCTCCTGGACCTGTGTTTAGGCCTCTTTCCACAAGTATGTTAAACTTTGTTCGTATATCATGCAGTCAGAGGCATAAAGATATGGTAATTCATTACTTAGTGATGTAATTCGTAATATCATCCCAGTTAGGTATCAGATTGCTAGACATTTTATGTGTAGGAGGCCTTAAATATAATGACAGTTGGGAGGTCTTTGTATTTCTGATTATTGTTGACAGACTGTCAGGATTGTGTAGCAGTGTATTGTGAATATGTTACTTCATGGGGGGGTGGTAGATGTAAGTGTTATGTTTCCTTTTCTATCTGCCTTTGCATGCAGATCCAGTTTCTGTTGCTCTGTCAAGTGTTACATTTTTGTAGGGTAAGACTGTCACATGCCCCATAACACAGTCAGACATCATACTACACTGTGTATTGGGCCATTATATGAAGGGTAGTGTGTGAGTATCAAACATGCTGACAGTTTGGTTCACACACTCCTTATACTGTATGCACTTTCACACTGGTGTCTGTTTCTCAGTGCTGTTACATCCCTGGTGTGCCTGGTATATTTGCAATTACATATGTATTTCCCTATAGCAAGACTGATTTTCTGTTGTGTCAGTCTGCCTGTAAGTTGGATAATGCTTGGTGACATGGCTAACAGTTCACTGTATTTTCCCTAATGTGATGTTATGTCCAGATATTTGGCAGATGTGAAGTGTTGCCTGGCCCACATAAGCATTGTGTATGTCTGACACATCAGTGGGGGGATGTGAAGATTTACATGACTAACTCCTGGGAAGTCACTGGGTTTTGGACTTGTGCTATTCCACTCAATAGATGTTGGAACAGACAGGAGTGTGTTACTGCATCACATGTGTCAGCTCATCTACACCAGTATGTCAGATATGTCCACATTTTCACCCTCCCCCTTTGCCAGGCTCGGTTATGCTTTCTTGGACTAAGCTGTTCTAAGCATACCTGTCACCGGGCAGATTGTTACAGACTATCCACATTTATTGTCCATATTTCTGGTCTGTATCCAAAAACACAAAAGAGGCACACCACAGGAGGCTTCTAGGAATTAAAAGGAAGAAATAAAGAATTAAAACATCTGGAGAACAGCTGTAAGCTTTCCACGTTTTTTTTAACAACTTCTTCAGACTTAAAGAATCTAAAAAATGTGTTCTTATATACTCATAGTTAATTGAATAATTAAAAGCAAATTAGAATAATAAAAAACTCTATATCACAGTCACTTGTTAGGTGTGTATTGCTATGTTAGTAGCTTATATAAAGACATATCTTGTGGCTGTATATATAGTAAATGCAATATACCTATATATATATATAAGACACATCTCTAAAAATTAAGAATAGAACAATTTAAAAATAATAATAATTATAGTAGTAACTATAAAAAGCCTACAACTTGTGTAAGAAAGCTAAAAAAATGGTGTCACATGTATAACACTCCATATCCTATGTGTAATCCAATCAATATACGTAATAATAAATAATAATAATAATAACAAAATTATATATATATATATATATATATATATATATATATATATATATATATATATAATAATGTAATAAACATATATATATAAAAAATATATATAATATATGTGTATATATATACATACTTACACTGAATGTAATTGTTTAAAGTATACATGTACAGAAATAGTGTATGCAAGTTATATTGCTTGTTTACTGTGTAGATGTGTACTGACTATATGTCTATCCCTTTTACTTTTTAAAAAGGTTTAAGTGATATTTTATTAGCCTATTGGCCTTATTTATAATGTCCATTTGTTTTCCTTTTTTGTTTTCCTTTTTCTAGTGTGTCTTTCTTTATAGTCTAGTCTATCTTTTTATTACTAGAAGCGAGACTACTTGAAACGGAAATTTAGATTTTTAGACCTAGACTCAATACATGTCTGGCTAGCATTCCCCTATTATCTCTCTATATATTATATAATATATTCTCCCTAATTTTTTGTAATGTTCTATTAGTTTTTATATAATAGAAATTTACATAAATGACATTTTTGCCAAATATATCAAGTCCCCTGGATCTACAATCAGCATATCTATCAAACTTGAAATTATTACCATTATCAGGATGTGTAAAACTATTTTCTTTTGCTATTACAATGCATGCACAAAAGTACCCTTCCCCCTGTGTGTTACCCTTTTCCTTTTCATATTATTTTCATAGCAGATTAACCTCTTTAGAGTTTGGGGATTTTATTTGATATATATTCTATCACACCTAATATCACTTTTAGCCCTTAGCCTATCAATAACATTCCCCATCATTGGTTAAATTGTTTCTAATAATATTATTCCTGTTTGTAAAAGGTGTTGTAAATATTCTATTCTTAACTCTTCCTGTCTTAAATCTTTTTATACTATTAGTATATCTTTGCCAGTCCTATGTAGGAATGGTCTACCCCCACTCTCTTTCCTTGAATTATTCCTGAAATATTTTTGTTCAATACTTGTTTATTGTATCCATTGTTCATGATGTCTCATATCATCTGTTACTAGCCTAGCTAGAGACCCAATTCTGACCTCTCTGACTATACTGGGATAGAGAGGTCTAGGGTGCATACTGTTGTGTGTAAATAGATATTTTTTTTTTTGGGTTTTTTTTAACAAAATCCGTATTAACAGTGTTCTTATCTTTACTAATGAGAACATCTAAAAATTCTATCAGAAAATCAGTTGTTCCATTTATATAAACTATAAACTGATCCAACTCTTGGGTGTACCTCGGTGTACCACTCCACAGGAGGAATACATCATCCACAAAACGTTTATACAGCTTAATATTCTCTCCAAAGAGTGCATTTCCTAAAACATAAGTGCATATGAATTAGCACATGGTGTGCCCATACACCTTTTTGTTTTTCTGTAAATAATAAATATTATAATATAAAAAACATTGTTCTCACCAATCTAGAATAAGCATCCATTGTATGACTTGGTTATTAGGAATGTTTTCTCAACTTGATTTGTATAGTCACTATGTAATTATGGACTCATTGTTATTCACTTCCAGTGGCCCAGCCTTACCCGATACAATAGGTCTCATTGGGGGTCATATAAGTGTATCTTTGGTAGACCTCTGAAGGTTGGATTTTCAACCAAGAAATACTTGTATAGATTTTCATCATAACAAGAAATCATATAACATCTCAGGAACACTTTCAATCACTTTATCTAAAGTCACAGCATTCAAGCAATGATATGTTCTTTCATTTTCATATTATATAATGTCCTGTCTAATACTACTACTGAGCCCGTTATTTTGTAGGCTTTTCATTCAGCATGATTCAAATTATAAAACTCAGGTTTAACATTAGTCATATCACTGGCTATTAACACAAGCTTTCTCAAAAGCCTCAAGTGCAGGGCATAACTGTGGTATAAACGTTGATGGTTTTTTAAATACATTTGCATCTTTCGCATTATCATTATCTGTGAATAGTAGTTTCAGACCTAAATTCCTGACAAACATTTTAACATCTATAATAACATCAGCAATGTCAGCACTAGCAGCAGGTATGAAAGATAAACCCTTATCAAGTAGGGTATTTCTGGTCTGTTGAACAGTATCATTTTATTCCTTCCTGTGGTGAAGCACTGTGATCATGTGGGGATGTCTGTCAGTATATGATAACATACATTACAGTTTCATAATTGACATCCTTCTGAATTTGTATGCTGACACACACCCTGTTCCTGTAACGGCATTCTACATTTATACCTGCAGGATGTACATTGTGTCCCTAGTGTTGGTACATTGCCTCCACCCCATTTTGCAGCCTTTGTCCAGATCTATTGCACTTAGGGATGGGAAGGTATGGTGCTGGGTATAACTGCAGTACATGTTATGCACATATATATATATATATATATATATATATATATATATATATATATATATATTTATTTATTTGTGTGTGTGTGTGTGTGTGTGTGTGTGTGTGTGTGTGTGTGTGTGTGTGTGTGTGTGTATGTGTGTGTATAAATGCATATATATCTATATCTGTATATGTATGTATATGTGTGTATGTCTGTATATATATGTATATATAGATATCTCTGTATATGTATATTTATGTATATATATATATATATATATATATATATATATATATGTGTGTGTGTGTACCTAAATATATATTTGTATAAATGTATATATTATGTTAATATATATTTATCCTTGTATAGCTAAATGTATATATATATATATATATATATATATATATATATATATATATTTATATATGCCTATTGATATTCAGTATATTTCTTGTTTGATATCTGCATATTATATTATTTTATGATATATATGTACATATTCTATATGTGGAATTTCATATGTACAGCTACATATATCTGATGTATACACTTTTCATATGCATCGATCACCATACACATCTATATTTGTATATTGATATATTACAAACATGCTAGCTCTGCAGTGTTTGGTCCATAGTATTCTATACCTGTATTTAATTATATATTTAAAAAAAAGCATTTAGTAGTACAACTCTGATGGTGTAGTGGTACATTGCTCTGCCTATGGTGTACAGGGTCCGAGGTTCAAGACTGGGTAGGGCTGATTATTTTGTTACTGGGCAGAACAAGGGCTGTTGGATACAGAGTGATTAAGGCATTTAAGCAGTTGTAAGGGGGTTTGCATGGTGGTAAGCAATGCTAACTTATGGTTAAATATGCTTACAGACAGTCTTAAAAGTGTTTAATTTGTGTAGGCATTGCTTAGCGCCACACAAACAGGCTTAATCCTGCTTACTACAGCTTAAAAGTACTTACTCCTGCTTACCCCTATGCTAATTTCTTTAAAAGAAAAGAAATATGCCATATTTACCAACAACCTAAATTCCACCACCCAACTTGCCACTCTCATCCTATATGCAGATGATTCCTTTCTTATTTGTTCAGCCCTTTCCCCTCAAGAACTTCAACACAAAATACAAAAATAATTCCATGACATTGAAAATTATCTCTCCAACCATCAGCTCATCCTAAACTCAAACAAGACTAAGTTGATGATTTTCACAAACAAATCATTCAAGTTCAGCTCACTACTTATCTCTATTTACTCCTCCAATGGAACAAAAATTGAGCCTGTGAATCAGACCAAGCTCGTAGGAGTTACAATAGATGATAAACTAAAACTTGATAAACATATCTCTCTAACAATCAGAAAAGTCCATATCAAACTTTGCTCTCTCTACAAGGCCAAACCATACCTTACCCACCAAACCAGACTAGCCAGATCTCATTTGGTATCTACCCTCCTCTACTGCTCACATATTTTCACCAACCTATGTAAAGCTGACCTTAGTAACTTAGAGTCCTGCTATAACAAAATAACTAATTTTGCTGTCAGTCAACCCATAAAACTCATCATTGCTCCATTCTTCAACAGCTTAACTGGTTGTTACTTCCCAATGGACTAATACTAAACCAACTTACCTTAGTCCACAAAGTCATACACAAACCAAGTAATTACCCTGCACTTTCAAGCCTGATCCAAACAAACTTCAACTACAGATCCCTTAGATCTTCCAACAGACTAATACTAAAATCACCCCGTCTCACAATTATCATGGTGACTCCCTCTATTCCAATAAAATAGCTAAGAACTGGAATACTCTTCCTCAGCACATCCAAAACAATCCCAACATTTCTTCATTTAAAAAAGCCTGAAAGAATATCTCAATAGCAACTGGCTCTGCCCCTGCATTTCCCCTGGTGAATTCCTTTCTACTATTACTTCACAACACTCTTCTCATGTACCTCTCTTCAGAACCTTTAAGCAGCTAGAGCTTATATCCCATGTCTCTGAACTGATTTGTTTATTTTCTCATGGATTTTTGATTATTCCAGTTATCAATATCTCTGTATTATGTTATACTGTATGTTATCATGACTGCTTGTTTCTTAACTAATTTTGTTAATTGCATCTTTTTGTTAATATTTGTGTTCATGACTGCTTGTTTTCTTAACTAATTGTTACTGTACTGGAGCTTTTCTCCCCCAGGTGTCCACTGAAAATGGGTTACTTGCCCAGTCGGACACTACCTGGTTAATAAATGTAAATAAATAAATAAATAAATAAATGTTTGGCAGCATTTTAGAAATGTGCAAGCTGAATCTGTACACAACTGGTATGCATAATGGTTTGCTTCTCTTACAACAGCTGCAGAAAATGGGGCTTGCACTGTCCAGTCCCATGCAGGGTGCCAGGGCAGGATGAGGTGAGAGTATGGTAAGTAGGGGAACATCAAAGTAATAACTTAATACATAGAGTCATTTTATAATAAATTATTTACAGAGTATTTAGTCTTAACAGCCAGGTATGACATATCTGGGATATCTAACACGTTTAATAATTTGTCACTGCCTACCTGAAATGATAAAGCAAGTTAAATCACAAGTAAACATGCATTACTGTGTAGTATAGCTTCCAAGCATCAGTTAATGTTGGGTTCTATCCAGACTGAGTCACTATTCTGGTCGGCTCATTGTGCAAAATATGCTGTAGGTTGCACTCAAATTAATAGACAGGGTATATGGGTTATTTATTAGAAGTCTTACACAGCTATCCATGGTCTACATGCCAGAAGTGAAGCAAAATTAATCAACACATTTTAAAGGGTGATGTTGCTTTGATATGTAATGTTTTCAAATAAAAAGTGTTCACTATTCCTGTATTCACTGCATATGTGTTCTAATGTGATACCAGTCAACTGTTAAATGCAGATGAATAAAGAATGCAGCAAAAACTGTCTGAAATAAATGTAGTGCAATACCCAGATTAAGGTTCAAGCCTGTGTTCTGGCTATTTTGCCTTAAATAATGCTATATATATTCCACCCATTCGAGGAACAAGGTATATGGGTAAGGTAACTAAAGTCCTGGGCAGCTGTCCATGTGTCTAAATGCCAGATTTTAAGGAACATTATCAATAAACTTTAAAACAGGATTGTGCTTTGATAAGTAATCTTTTCAAATAAGTGTGTATTATTCCTGTATTCACTGCATGTGTGTTCTAACTGTTAAATGTAAATGTATAAAGTCTGCAGAAAAAAAAATGTCTGAAATAAATGTAGTGCAATACCCACAGTAAGGTTCAAGCCTGTGTTCTGGCCATTGTGTCTGTATATTCCACCCAGTCAAGGAATAAGGTATGTGGGTAAGGTAGCTGAAGTCCTGGGCAGCTATCCATGTGTACAAATGTCAGATTTTAAGGAATATTATCAATAAAGTGTAAAACAGGATTGTGCTCTGGTAAGTAATATTTTCAAATAAGTGTGCATTATTCCTGTATTCACTTCATATGTGTTCTAATCTGACACCAGGCAACTGTTAAATTAAGGGCACATTTTCCTGTAGTCACAGCTTGTGGGTTCTAATCCCATGGCAGACAACTAAGAAATCACTGACTGTCTAGTCTACTTAGTGTACACAAACATACCTCTCAACTGTCATGATTTTTCAGACTGTAATGACTAATGCCCCATATGTCTGGTCCTTGATTAGCAGATAAATGACATTACCTGGGATTCAATTTATTGGCAATTCCGTTATCAGAACTCCTTGCTACTAATGTGTGAGCACACTATGTACAAATGTTCCCCGTAGTTGTGCCTGTGTACTACCATGTGTTAGAGCCTTGCATACTGTCCCATGCCAACAGGTTTAGAACATTGCACATGCAACATCATCTATACAATAGTTGCAGTCACTGTACTCCCAAATGAAATTGTACATATGTAGAAGTAGTCTGTGTAGTAATATTATTTGCAAAGTTACTAATGGTATTTTTCTCTCTCTCCCTCCACCATTCTCTTCTAATTTATTAATGTCATTTGTTATTATGATTTGATATTAATGTATATTTTTGTAACTACCTGTTATGTTGGCCTTATGTATGATTTCATACTGCTTTGCTGTTAAAATACTTTTATTTACATTATCTGTTGTTGTGTTCCTCATTATATTCCTTTCTACTTCTTTTGATTAATCATTATTATCTTCTGTTATGTTAATACTAACGTCTGTTTGATTATGTTTATTTTCACCTTATGTTTATATTTATTTTATTCAGTGTGACAAGATAGGCCAGTTCCTGGTGATCCACCTACCTTGGCTCCACTGCCAGTAGCACCGGGGCCCAGCATGTCTGGGCCGCAGCCTGATGGATCCCCCTCTCCTATCCCTGCACTACCTGGGCCATTGGGTAGTTCTGCCCCAGAGTCTAGGGTTGGTTCCCCCTCTGAGAGTGGAAGTGGAGGGGGTGATTATGTCACCCGTGAGAAACTGCCAGGCATGGTGCATGGGCTCCTGCACCGAACTCTATGTGCACACCTATGCCAGATGGAGAGCATGCTGTCCTTCCTGGTTGGTCAGCCTCACCCCGCCCCCACACTGGTATCAACCACTGTCTCCACAGGAGCAGTGAAGAAGCAGTGCTGACAGTCCCATGGGTAAGGACTTAAGTCACACTGCTACTATGTTTGATGTCCATGGGCCAGGGGCTCCACAACACCCTCCCCAATCAAGGTGTTTACCCCTCTTGTGTCACACACCAACCCTGTCTGCTGTCTTCTCTGTTTGCCTGCAAAAGCTTCCTCACTTTCTTAACTTATCTCCTCCTCCACATGTACCTATGTCTCCTCCCCAACATTCCACTCTCACCTTAAAAAAAATGGTCACCCGTCCAAAAAAAAAAAAAACATACATACATACATATATATATATATATATATATATATATATATATATATATATATATATATATATATATATCAACTCATACATAGCTCTCCATTTCACACGTGCCCACTGGACACACTTAATTTGGTCCAATTGGCTTGACAAAGCACTTCTCTTGTCCTCAACCCTCTCTTTGGTGGTGATAGTCCAAATTCAACTAAAAAATCTGTTAAAGTACACAGTTGTTGCTGTACAAGAAATGGGTAGCTATGGTTGTTTCCTACTCCCTTCCTGCACATCCCTACCTGCCTATCACTATATTTTCCCCTGCTTGCACCCCAATTCACCACTGTCCCATCTCCCCATTTTTCTTTTCTTTAAAGATATTTAGCATGATGTGGTGGGGCATGCAGTATTGCTTAGTTATGCTAAATAATGCTATGTTGATATATGCATTTGAAAAAATATTAATCACATTCAAAAAGTACACCTGCACCCTATTTCGAACCCAGGACAATTGCACCTGCAGAACAATGGATTAACTTGCCAAGCCACGCAGCTGATAATTAACTCAGGTGTTTTAATCAAAACATAAGAATGCTCAAGTTCCCATCATTAAGCGTGTTTAAGCAATGCTGCGCATTGTGCTGCATCATGCAAATCAGCTAAAAGAGTAACAGAAAGATAATACTGTAATTGGGACTCTAGTACAAAAATACATCAGTATAAAGCTACACACATAAGAATAGATGTATGTGAGGTATTTAATAGCAGGTAACCCTGCAATTATATTTACAACATGTAAAATGCACTTGCTAAAACATTAATTGAAAAATAGGATTTTAACTGGGAGTCTGGTAGACAAATTAAGCACTTTAAAGCCATACACATAATAATAGATGTATGTGAGGTAGGTAACAGCAGATAACTGTGTAATGATATCTACAGCATGTAAAAATACACTTGCTGTAACAGTGACTCTGTAGCTCAGTATGTAAAATGTTTTGACAGCATGGCCCTGGGTTCAACTACAGCTGCATCTAGCATTGACTATACATGTATGTGGTCATCAACATTATAAATTGTGATATGTATGTATGTCAGTCTCATCACCTATTTATCCACCCAAAGCAGTACAGATGGAATGTCTGCTTCTAAATAATATAAGTCAAAGGCCTACAGATAGGACCACTCTTTCTTAACTACTCCTATTACAACACTAGAAAGTGCAGAGAATGTCAGGTCATGCATTGTCATGAATTCCCAAGGGATTTCAAAGTGTGTACTGAAATTGTGACCCAGTGATATCAGACTGCAGCCCACAATAATTTGCTAGTGATATTACAGACAAACACAGCTGCACAAGTTACACATATATATATATATATATATATATATATATATATATATATATATGTGTGTGTTTATATATATATATATATATATATATATATATATATATATATATATATATATATATATATATATAGGTTGTACTAGACACAAGGGTTGCCAGCACACATGGAACAGGGGACTACCATGACATAAAATGTGACTTGGCAGTTGTCCAACTGCGTGACATAATGGTTGATGTACCCCCTACCTTTTTCTAGGACACACAAAGCATTTTGCCTTTTATTCTGTTAGCGATACCCTTGGCTAACATACTTACCATAAGTGGATGAGTTAATTTCCAGTGGGATGGGTTCCCTCAATCTGGCTCTGGCTATACAACAAGGCTGCCACAGGTCCCACAGTTACTCTTTAAGCTTATTGTACTGCAAAGTGTTCACCTTCTCTGCATATGCCTATTGCCTGCAGCATCAGCTTCAGCTTCAGCTTATAGCATACACATCTGTATGTAAAAAGTCACTGCTAAAGACATTCTCTCGGTGATGACATAGTATCTTTACCCCAGTAATTTTCACCCGAACATATGAGAAAGGGGTTGTAATCTGCATTGAGGCCTTATTGGTTCCATGGGACTGGCTGATTATACTGCAAATCAGCTGCAATTAGCATTTCTGAAGCACAGATCACTTGCTAAGGAGAACCATGTTAAAAAGGCAGACATCAAGCTAGTGGAACCATTGTGTATGAGAGTTACTTTTCAGGGTGAACTAATTTGCACAACATTTATATTTCTGTGCCTTTTAACAGAGTAGTATTGTACTCCATCAGGTATGTGACCATTTTGTTTCCAACATAATGCATATGTTTCAATATAATTAGGGGGAATGGGGATTACATCATTAAGCCTTTCTTAGAACTGTACTGATGATATTTCACTGATCTCCAGATGTGTTACACCTACAGAGGAAGAGTACAGTAAGGGTAGAATGTTTTCCATTAGTTAGGTACACTAGTCTCCTGGAAAATTCCCTTGACAGTGGTTGTAATAGTACACTGCAATTTGTTTGGAATGGTTATTTTTATATATTATAAGGGGGGGTTACCCCTAAGGGCCACACTACAATGGTCTCCTGTGTTGGGTGCGTGATCATACATCAGTATCTGTCATGGCACAAACAGGAATAGCGTACTATTGCTACTATCCTACTTGCATCCATACCCTTTGTATGTTTGCACACTGTTAAATATGACGTGTCATCAAGCAGTGAATACTACTAGCCATCCTTTATTGATGTGTCTCTATGTACTGTACTCCTATGTATGTGATCCTGACACATGTTCCCATTTTGTTGTCTTTCAGAAAATATGTATCCCTGACATGGGGGACCTTTTCCAGATGCTGAAAATGGCATCATCCTGGAGGCTTTGTATCAACACCATCAACTTCTGTTGTCCAGGAGGAGGGCAAACAAGGAAGAGTGGGCAGTGTTGTGGGGTGACCTGGTCCATGATGTGAATGCTATCAGTCACCAGAGCTGGACATATAAGCAGGTGTGACACAGTGCCACTGATATGATCAATGCGGCATGCAGAAGAGCAGCGGAAATGGCCAGGAATCGTGGTGTCACTGGTGGATGGCCTGCGGCACAACAACCACTGTCAGACACTGAGGAATTCCTGACAAACCTAGGAATACAGTACAGCTGCCAGGCATCCATCACACAGTATGTCATGGATGTGGGTGCCACAGTTTTCACACCACTGGAGCATCCAGGTATACTTAGTTGGATCAGCATTGGCATACTGTAGCATTCAGTGTGTCAGAGTATATACAGTTTTATGTGGGTGTCAGGTGTATTTTTTTTGTGATAGGGGAAGCAGGAGGTTAGCAGCACTTTGAATGTCATGCTCAGATTGTGACCAACATACCAATTAACATAGTAGCTACTGTAAATGTTGGATCTTTGGATGTATTACCCTGTTATAGTGCAACATGTGGTGCTGTTTACATTACCTCTCCCCCAAATTTTTACTGGACCATCAGGAATCAGACGAGGCTGTGCTCCTGCTCCTGGTAAGCACAACAATGTTTTGTTAGAAATGTAGATTTAGTGCAATATATTCACTAAGTGTCATCCGAGGCCTGCTGACTGGATTGATGTACTGTCTGCATGACTGCTAACTGCACACATATTTTCTGACTGTACACAATTTAGACTCACACCTATGCCTTGTAGGTGTGAGCGCACAGATAGATTTCACAGTATTGTCATGACATTACAGACTACCATATGTGTCAACTTTGCAGAGTTTTGCCAAATGTCAACAGTGTACATAATTGTTGCTCATGAGATTCCTGTGTAAAGAGCTTTTATTTACAGGTAACTACAGATGTTTGTTAGAAAAGAATGTCCTCATGTCCTATTATATGATGTTGGGGATTAAACAAGTCTGTAATAGTGACAGCGTATACAGCTTAACATATATTGCAATATAATACTGCAGAGCATAGTAGTGCAGGTATTAATGCACTACTTTTCTTTTTTTATCAGAGGTGACCAGGGACGTTGGTCTCTGTCCTCTTCACAACCTGATTTCAGTGTCTCCTCAGACTCTGATGATGATGGTGGCCAAAGTGACGCACAGGTGCAGATTGCAAGAGCTGAATCTATCAAAGAGGTTTACATCCCTCTTCTGCCCTTATTATCTCCCCACGTAGTCAGTATTCCTATGCATACCCAGTTCCCTGAGGCCACAGATATTGGACAGTCAGAGGATGGGGACATTGAACAGGAATGTGTGGCTACTATAGCTACAGTGAGTGTTGATCCTGTCCATAGTCAAAGACCTGGCAAGGTTCGACACAGGCAGATTAATAGGGGTACTTTTAGGAGGCCTGTTGTCCCTCCACTACTTGTTGCTGGTGTCTCATCATGTGCCACTAGGTGTATGCTTAGGGTCATCATGGAGGCACAGGCACATTCCAAAAGGAATTCCAGATGAATGATAAGGGTTATGGATGCAGCACAGTCTGACATCTGCGACTGCCTCCACCATGTTGCAGATACCCTGGATTGATTGACTGATACACTGGAAAGACGTTGCTCTGAGACAGATCACACATTATCTGTCTTGGAATACACAGTGTCTGTGATGGAACGTCTGGTTGGAGTTGAGAGTCGGACTCGTGAACGTAGGTCAGAAACTACATCAGCTGAGAGTCCACATGGCTATGCACAATCATGCCCCTGTAGTGGCAGTACATCCAGTGCCCAAGAGACAAGGGTGCTGTCCATGCCAAGACATGGCAGGCTATGGGCTAATGGTCCTGTGCATTCCCATGGTAGACATGGTCTTAGCAGACAGCAGTCAACCTCAGTTAATAGCACCACTTTTGACTTTGGGCATGGAGGTGCCAGAGCAACTCCTGGCAGAGCCAGTTTCTGTGTTCAGTGGTGGAGACAGTAAGCTGTCAGCTCTATCATGCACATCTCATAGCTGTCCAACATACAGACATGTAGGGCTAGCACAGAGCTTGACTGTGTTCATGCAGACAGTCACAAACCACTGTCACAATCAGGTCACCTACAGACACACATGCCACATTTCCATGATCCATCTTCCCTGCTTCCCTTCCTGATTCACACACTTGCCAACCTGTTGGGTCAGCCTAGGCCTACTGCATCCTCACAAAACACCCTGTGCAAGTGATGATATTTGTGCCACATCCCTGTCATCTTTGTTATTGATGCAAGGAAATAAAACTATGTGTGTGATGCACAGGGTGACTATATAAAATTACTATGCATTTGTTTCATCCATTGTTGTCTTTGACATGCCACTTGTACTGCTCACTGACAGATATTGTATGCTGCTATTTGTAATGAGTTTAGAGCTTAAAATAAAAAGTGGAACTTTGGATATTCTTTACATTTTACTTCATTATATTGTTATCGCATTTGGGAACTGTAACCCGCTGGTCCGGAACGCATCCATTTTGGAGTTTTATTTTGTTTTTCAGTTTACTTGGTTTGTGAAGCAGTTTGTGTCATGGATGATATTCTGGTTTCACAATTGGAAACTGACACTGTAAGAGAACAGGGTAATCTAACCCAGCTTATTGAGTTGTTATCTCAGAAAGTTACCAATCTTTCATCCCGTTTGGATGACGTTTTGAGCTCTCAACAGGCACTAAACCCTCAACCTCAACCCTCATGGGTTGGACAATGGGGGGCAAGTCATAGGCGGCTCATCTTGTTGCATCTAGAGTTACATTTGGTCCTAGCGACAATATTTCCTACAACAAACTTGTTCCTGCATCAACCGACGACCACCATCCGGATAATCAGGCTACTACCGGAGGGATGGTTCATGGTCGGTTACCTTTAGTAACAGGCAGTGGTATTGTATTGGAATCTAATGCACAAAGTATGCCTAATTTTAATGTATGGTTAAATCGTTCCTTTTCTTTTTTGTATAATGGTGAGAATGTGGTATATGAACAAGGAACCGAAGGGGTTTCTGACTTGCCATTCAAACTAAACGTTTTTGATCAGAATCTCATAAAGCTAAGGAAGATCCAGTTAGAAATTCCTTTTTTGGTGAATGCAAAAGAGTAGGGGTGGTCCCAAAAGGCCTCAGATCCTGGCAATATCCTACAGGCCTGGAGGAGGGATCCCTTTTCCATCTTGAGTTAACCCAATTGCTTGACAGACGGGTTTGAGCTCATGGACCTTATATGCAAACATTATCAACAGGCAGCTGAAAATTTGTCATTGGACATTACCAAATTGGATGGGGAGATTAAAAGTGATTTTAATTTCCACAGATACAGGTTCGATTATGACCGGACCTACAGCAGTATTGATGAACAAATAAAGAAACTAATGGCAACTAAGATAAAAAAATTAAATAGAGATGTCAAAGTCTATAAAGAGGGTACGGCTTACCCCAAACCTCCAGCTTCCCAGGGAAACTTTCTATCTTTCAAAATATGGAGACCGGAAAGAAGTACTACTACTAGGGCTGTTGAGATGGACGGAAGGCCGGGGTCCAATACCTTGGAAACCCCATCTATTGACACTCAGGAAACCATGGATCCAATTAGACATAGTGAAAGATTAGTGAACCAAACAAAAGTCCACAATTCCCAATGAGGTAAGAGAAGTCACGAATTTTTGGGACCCAGCCTCGTCTCCTCTGTCGGACCAGGGCCAGAGAACCAACAACCGGTCCAGGAACAGGAGGAATTAGTTCTGCCTTTGGAAGTCATTGACCATAACAGTTGAGACATAATACCATTGTATACAATACTGGAAGGGATTTTAAAATATATAACTTTTCAGACTTCCACTTTGAACAGGCGTTAGTGGACTTTTTGGCCAAAGGATTTTTCTTTTTCCCTTCTAAACGTGCTGCTTTAGCATCATCTATCATTGACCTAGAATTATTTGTTAGAAAATTAAACCCCCAGATACTCTTAGGAAACTTTACTAGGGACAGAGGTGATTTATTTATATCCAGTACCTATAACCCACCTCTTCATCCATCTTTACACGTATTCGAACAAGTTTGTGAACTGGATATGAGACACACTTTAAACCGCCCTTTACAAAATCACAGTGAACAAACCAATATCAGTAGGGATGAGCAAGTATTATTAGATTCATTAACCAACTCTTCAGTTAGAGTCATGCAACCTGACAAGGGAGGAGGGTTGGTTGCTATGAATGAAGAGGATTATATTAGGAAAATGGAAATTAGTCTCAGCAGTGATACCTACACTGAGATATCTAGAAATGAACTAAATACGGGTAACTCCAGAGTGTCAGGTTATTTTAGAGACATGTTCATTAATGGAACCATAGACCTGGATTTACTTAACTATATTTCCTTACCGACTTATAGAATTCCTACTATTTTTGGATCCCCCAAGATCCATAAGGATTCTTTTGACCCACCTATGTGCCCACTGGTTAGTGCCAGGGGCAGTATTACTTATGCCTGTGCAAAAGTGATTGATACCATTCTCAAGAAATATGCATCTAGTGAGTCCCAGATTTCAAAAGAGTCTTGGTCTTTTCTCTCCGTGATCAATCAGACTACTTACAGTGAGGATAGTCACTTTTTAACTATTGACGTGAAGGATTTTATTCCTCCATTCCTCACTCAGTAGCTCCTAGATTGGATTCCGGCCATGTTAATAAGAAAAAAAAGCTCCAGTGAATGAAACCCAAATAGTTAGTGAACTACTGGATATAATCTTTCTCACAACTATGTATTTTTCAACAATAGATTTTTCCATCAGTTAATAGGGGTGCCGATGGGATCCCCATGTGGAGCCAGTGTAGCCAATTTGGTTATGGCATATTGGGAGGTAACCTACATCTTATCCAATCCCCTATTTACGGATACAGTCTCCCTGTATACTCGATTTTTGGATGATATTTTTATCATCCTGAAGGGTAACAATGAGACAGTTCTCAAGCTAATGGAGTTGTTTAATACATCTACAGAATTTCTTCGTTTCACTTACAGTTTTACCACTGATAGGGTAGCCTATTTGGATATTGACCTTATGAAGGATCTTGAAAATGGATGTTTCATAGTTAAGATTTATAGAAAGGAAACTTTTTCCAACAGCTATGTTCATTTTAACAGTTGCCATCCATTTTCTCAAAAAAGGTCAATTATCAAAGGTCAGTTGGTCAGGGCTGCCTGCATGGTAACCCGAGAATGTTATTTTTTGGAGGAATGTTCTTTTATGTCCAACTTGTTCTTAAACAAGGGTTATCCTATAGACCTCATTAACAACTTAGTATGAGAGGTTCAGAATAAGAGGGCTACTGGGTTTTATGTACCTATTTTGAGCCTAGATCCCACGGTGCAGGATACCAATGATTCGCCCAGAGTTCCAGCAATCATTATGTTTAATAGTTTTATATTGACATACAGTATGGACGCTAAAGAATTATTTTCTATTATATTGAAAAATTGGAATTTAATATTCCAAGATGATTCACTGAGTGGATCTATTGTAGAACGTCCAAGAATAGTTTTCAGAAGGAGTTCTTATCTCAAGGGTATCTTACAGAGGAAAACACCATTATTCAGTTCCCGGGACGGCATGTTTAAATGTACTATGTGCCGGTACTGTAGTTTCATCAAGATGGGCTCTAAACATATAATAAGAGATTCGGTTTATTTTAGCAGGGGAAGATACAATTGCCTAAGCTCACAAGTGGTATACATAGCTCAATGTGCTTGTTGTTCAGCGTTCTATGTCGGGAAAACCGACAGAAAATTACAAGAACGCATTTATGAACATTTATATGCCATGAGAAAAGGCAAAAAGGAAAATGCCTTAGCCAAACATATTTTGGAAAATCCAAACCACACCTTTCAGTTTTATGTTTTAGACCAGGTTAAATCCGATGGTAGGGGAGGTCCTTTATCCCTTCTGTTGGAATATAGAGAGTAGGTATGGCAATTAAGATTGGATGCATGCTATACACCTGGCATTAACGGCACTTTTGCTTTAACATGCCTTCTAAAATTAAAACAGTTGAATAGATAAAGGTTTTCACCTACCAAATAGGCTATGAGTGGAATCTATATAATAATTTTCATTACCAGCATGATAGAATGTTTTGGTTACTTCATTAGATTTAATTTTAAATTATCTAACAGTCACTAAATGGATTCTATTTGGTTTTATAAATGATTCATCATGGATTGGCCAATTTGGTTGTTTTTAAAACCATTAATTTGTTATTATTACAATAAGTTTTTTATTTAATCTATTTTTATGTGTATTTGTTTGATAAGCATTTTTTGTGAACATCACCATTTTTATTGACTGTTCCCGTGTTGGTTGCTGATGGTATTTTCCGCCTCAAGATGGATCGGGTAGAATGAGTATAACGGGTATTAGCCCTTTGTAATTTTTCAGTTGTTATCACTGAGAAAGTATCTTGATAGTTCTCAAATGGTTATTTATTCATTTCTAACCATAGTACTGTGTCTTTAAATAAGGGGGAAGACACATCTCTATCCAAGGGTGGTTCCAAGACAGTAAAGTGTTACACTGGCAAAGTTCGTTATTTAATATTTCCTTGGCAGTAAATGTTGTATTGGCCAAGATTAATATGGCTTATTTAAGAATACGTTAGTTGTGATCTAAATTGAATTGTTGATCAGGGTAAGTTGTATTGGAATGCTTACCATCCTATATTTAATTATTTACTTATGTATACTTAATATGGCAGTAAAATGTTACATCGGCCAAGACCGATATGTTTTTTTACGAATACATCAGTTGTAAATCAAACTGAATTGCCTGTTAGGGCGAGTTTTATTAGATGGTTTACCAACTGCATTTTAATGTATAAACCTATGTTAACCAACATGTTTTTATATTTTTGTAGTGTATGACACCCTATATAATTGTTTTGTTAATGTTGCATTGGTTATTATCAGTGCACATGGGTTCCGATATTAACATACTTGTTATATGTGCATGAAGGTTTTTAAATGAGTATTTACATCAGATTTATGAAGGTGGGATTAAATATAAGTTGAATGGTTTGAGTGAATGAGAGGAACCAGGTGACTCTTAAAGGCAGTATTTAAATCATGTGGTATTTCAAATTGTTTTACGTTATTTCTGAAGAAGTCGGCATGCAGCTGACGAAAAGCCCGAGTTTAGAGCGTAAAATAAAAAGTGGAACTTTGGATATTCTTTACATTTTACTTCATTATATTGTTATCGCATTTGGGAACTGTAACCCGCTGGTCTGGAACGCATCCCTTTTGGAGTTTTATTTTGTTTTTCAGTAAACCACATTATTTTGTCTACATTACACTGGATGATTTTGTAATGGCTGTATACTTACACAATGAAAGGTGTTTCAGAACTGTTTATGTTTCAGTTTCAGAATTGTATAAAACACACCTATGGGTACACAGGTACAATAAACACATAAATGTCAGAACACAGGATGGAATGTCAGCAAAGAAGAAAAATGTCTTCTGAAAGGTAAAGCAGGATAGGTGCATGGTTCTAAAGATTCATATGTGTTTAATAGGCTAACAAGAACAATGGCATCTTTCAGCCTAGTCATGCATCCCTAATCTCTTACAAGGTCTGATTCCCTTGATAAGTGTAAGCAGGGTTTTGGCAGCTGAGACATCTACAAAGCTGTGGTGTTGGAGATGAATCATGTATAGTTTCTCTGTGTCCATTACAGACATGTGTCCTAAACTGGTTATGATTGTCTTGTTCCTCATCCCACTGTGTAACTTGCACATGATGTGCATTATATCGGAAGTGTACTTCACATGGATGGGGATCCGGTTACATATAGGATGTAGTGTCTGTGTTACATACCTGTCTCTCCAGCATGTTCTCTTTATACCACAGTCAAGGTATAGCTGTGTAGAACAGGTAATTCTCATGCTAGTCCTTTCTTGGTTATGCAGGAGGTACACAGTGGGATCTGACAACTCCCTGTGTGGCAGCCATACACCTCTCCTCCAAAGCATATAGGAGACAGAATACACAGTTACGGCCTTGACATGATCTTCATAGGACATGTTATGTGCACTATGTATTGGTTTACTGTGGAACCTCTGTGGTTGTTACAGTTGTCAGATATGCCTGTGTAGTTACATCCCAAAGGTGGCATTGGACTCAATGATAAGCGTGAAGAGTGTCAAATACAGTGTAACAGTGACATTCTGGGATTTACATGCCATGCCTTTCTATACAGGTTGTTCAACATTGAATGAATCCCCACATCTTACTGACCCATGAAAGTCAAAGGCTAGATCACTCTCAGTGTCCATAAGTCCCTGACTACTGGGTAAACTGTTGGAGATGTGGCGACACTATGACATTTACCAGGGGTGGATGACTTCCCAAAGGATAGCACTGTGCATTCCTTGGCATTTAGTAATTGTCAATGGCAACAACTGAAAATGTGTGTCAGCTCATCTGATGACTGTTGGTTCTGTGTGGGATTCAGGGACAGCTCCTAATTTGCAATCATCTGCAAATGTAGTCATTCTAAGATCACTGACAGTGGCCATGACTGCTTAGAAGGGAATG
Source organism: Protopterus annectens (assembly GCF_019279795.1). Taxonomy (NCBI): domain Eukaryota; kingdom Metazoa; phylum Chordata; order Ceratodontiformes; family Protopteridae; genus Protopterus; species Protopterus annectens. Next base: position 91,276,707 of record NC_056730.1, on the reverse strand, counting down.
GTTAGAGAGGTAGTCCAAGGAATGATTTGTGAGAGAAGTCCAATGGTGACTGGCCTCATTGTAGTGGTGGACTGCTCAATGCTATTGTCCTGGATAATGATTGTCAGACACTTAGCTATCCCCTGGCTGACATACTAGTTTGTAAATAACCTCTACAGTTTTTCAACAAAGCCTGGTGGCTTAATAGTTTCAGATGCCTTGGCAGGCCATGGTTGGTGGAGTGAGTCATTTTCCCATCATGCATTGCATAGTTTAACAGTCAAAGAGTTCCACCGGTTAGGGTAGGCATGGTCTGCCCTTGACCAAGACAAACTGGGTTTGGTCCAGTGTCTATAGATGTACTACATTGTTACTAATCATTTCCATGATAATTGTTTTCATGGCTTTAAATGTCAGACTACTTGGACATCTGGAGACAATGCTTGTCACTGCATCCTAGTAGTCTTGTGCGCAACTCGGTTTTGCAGTTAACTCCATCATGGTTTCAAAGAAAATACTCATCCAAGGTGTCTGTGTCTGTACAGAACACAGGTGAACAATGGAGGGGCAAGTAATACATTCACCCTGTGAAGATAAGGAGGAAGTTTTTACACAGTTATTCTGCAGTTGGCCACTACTCAAGCAGTGTGTACTGAAATGACACAATTACTAAAAAGAGGGGAAATTCCCCTGAGTTGCTGATGCCTGGAGACTACTACTGCTGGTCTCACTACAACCAGTCCTGAGATACTATGCTCCTAAAGTTCTTCTCTCACCAGAAGTAAAATTTTAGTACCAAGCACAAGATGAAAAGCAGGCCACAGACTGTTTGTTCATCCACATAGTTGTCCCACATCATACAAGACTTCATAGGCTTGACATACCCTTTTCCAGGTAGATGCCTTGATTAGCAACCAGAGCAATCATTTGAGTTTGCATGTGTTATGCCTTGTGTTCTGGGGTTGTTTTGATTTCACTAGGATACTGACCAGATAGCATTTAGGAGCACAGCTGCAGTGTCACAATATAAAATGTTCAATGTCAGGTGATGACATAGACATCCAGGATTGCTCAAACAAGTACCACAGTGGCAGTGATCCATGTTAGATGAAAATTTCATAGCAATTCATACCACCTGACCTTCAATAGCTTAAGGATGGACATCTGAGTGACATGGATCTGAGGCCGACTGCAGAGGAGTGGCCATCTTTGGCCAAAGTGTATCTACCTGTAGCATGTCCTAGGTATGTCATACTGTACATTTATGTTACTGGAACATATGTCTGTGTTCCCACATCATGTCACACTGCATCCAGTTTGCTGTCTGGCTGTTTGATAGGCATTGCAGAGTTGCAAGACCAAAGTTATGACTGCAAAGTTGAACAAGTTCTCTGTACATGCACGGACAGCCACATCGTCACTGCAAGGAGTGCCTATAGACAATGTGTTTCATGCTGTCAACCCTAAGGATGTAGCAGCATAACCCTAATTTTGCTGGAGTTGTACACTGTCACATTTGTAGGTATGCTGTTCTGACTATGCCTAATAACAGGATTATGGTTAATGCAAGTGCCACATGCCTGCCAAAGCATTGTACTCACTCAGCCATGTTATGGCGTACTGTCAGGTGCTGTTTTACCTTAGGAGAATTGTATAAAGGTGATAACATGTTACATTTCAGCATCTGTCAGGACACTGACTAACGATGGCCTGTTCTGACGTACACACAAGCAAGTTTCTATTGCTACTGGCATTATCAATGACTGCTGAAGAGATGTGGAAAGCATCCCCACCTCTCTACTCCTATGCCACACAAACACAACATGTGAGATATGTGACTATATTACAAACCTTGATTCCATGGTATCTCACACACCAGTCAGTGCATATGACAATGAGTAGTTTGCCAACATGCACACCTCACCTCCTACTCTACCCACACCCACATCACACACACCTACACATGTGGAGCTCCTTATCAGACACATACACAACCAACAGACACCTCAGAAATCCAAATGCAAGCTCACTACACATAATCATGCCTCTGCAGAACACAGTACACATAATACCTTACTTATCACTGTCTCACCGGTGAAACACCTGAGGCAAAACACAAAATCAAACCTATTATTTTGTAGGTGATTACATCATGAGAAACATTGATGTCCCTCTCACCAGGCTACATATGGGAAAGGTCACAGGTAGCTGTCTTTGAGGTGCCAGGATAAGCCATACCATGCATGCACACAAGTCTGTCAACATCAGGTAAAGTTATGACAACGTCATAGTTCCTGATAGTATGTATAGCTTGAGACATACTTCAGTGGACTGTATGTAGAGACATGACTGAGCTTATAGACTCTGTGTCTCCAGCGGGTATACTCATAGCCTTCAGCTGAATTTGACCTTCACCTAGGATGATGGCTCAATACACACCGAAAATGGTTGAAGTCAATAATTAGGTTAGCATGTGGTGTCATTGTAAGAAGATCCACTACATGTCAGCCTGGGATGATTTGCTCAACAGATCTCAATGCTTTGCCGGAGATGGTCTTCACCTGTCACCCCTGGTATTTTGTGTACTGGTCAAGGCTGTTGATATCCCTATAGTGCATCTTATAGGCCGTGTCTCAAGGGATAACTTTCCAATGAGAAAAAGCCATCTTCAAACAACATCACGTTTATGCTTCTACACACTAGAAGCACCAACACTAAACTCCAGTCACTGGAAGGTGTCCCCTCTTGGAATATGCAGACATTTGCACAGTCAAAGACACCTGTTTCAAGGCTGTGGACAGCACCAGAGCCATACCAGGCTACACATCTTTCCACATGTTCAGACCTCAAACTGACAGTGTGCAAGGTAATGCAGGTAGTGTATGCATACTCCTTAAATATAGATACGCATCCAGATTGGTTAAACAGTTTGATTCCATGGAGACACTGCAGGTGCTATTCACTGCTGGAAGGGTACCTGCCCAGCCACAAAAACAATTCCATGAATCAGGACACCCTTTGTGGTTATTTGAATCTACTTGTGTCTATCAAGATACATCAAAACACCATGGTTTGGGGTGACTTTAACTACCAACCAGCTGTGTTGGTTACTCATGCTCAAAGTCACTTGCTCAAAGGTAAGTCCACATCCTTAACTACAATGCCCTGAGCCAGTATTGTGCCATCCCACAAGGGGAGACAATGGACTGCATCAGGTGTTTACCGATATGGGTAACAACTGTAGCACCTCCACTGTGAGGTTCTCCCTGGTGAGATCTGACCACAAACTGGTCTCATTAAAAGTAAGTATCACACCTGCTACCCCCCCCCCCCCCACAGTAATTACAGAAATAAACTTCAACAAAGCAAATTATAACCTCCTACAGCATGGTATAAATAGCTTGGCTGCACCTCCCCCTCAGATGGAACAGGCAACTATTCTGACCTCTAAACCAATGATTTATCAAACACCTGTACAACTGCATAGATGTGGCTGTTCCGGACAGGAGATAAACAAGCTCATGGTACATCAAACCTGCATGGTGGACAAGTGCCATTAACAGGTTGGACAATAAGAGGTAAGATATTGCTGTGTGACAGTTGGAGTGAGGGAGCCCCCCTAAAATGGAAGCACAACCTCATCAGCGAAAACAAGCAAATAGTGTTGTTGTGATGTCCTGCAAAAGAAAGTATGTGACAAAATTAGCCTCCTCCACAAGGGTTGACAACAAGGCAGAGTGTAGTTACATGTATAATCTAAGAGGAAAGGCCCAGATTGTTGGTGAACTTTTACTTAATGATACCATATATAATGAACCTGTAGACATAGCTAAACTGTTGTCTGACAGGTGCTGTGACAACTGCATTCCCCTGTCCCCACCACACGTACAACATGACAATCCCTACAATCTGTCCCATATCTTCTATATCTACAGAGAAGGTCATAAATGGCCTCTCTAAAGAGGAAACACAGCATCTATTGGACCTGCTAATATCTCAGGCTGCATCCTACATGGGGTCCAACAAAGATTACAAACACTATTGTGAACTCCTTGCAGTCATAGTGTAAACACTGGCTGCATTCCAGCTGACTGGAAAATGGGAACTGTTATCCCCTTGTGCAGAGGTGGTGCATTCACCGACCATAGGAACTATAGAGCTATTAATATCAGTAGCCATATCTGTAAGCCCATGAAGCGAATCATCATGGACCTAATCAGCAAAGATATATGTAATCTACAAACAGTTGACCTTACACAGTTTGGATTTCTGAAAGGAAGATAATGCCTGTTAAACTTGGTGGACATGTATGAGATGGTAACCAAGGACCTGGATGAGGGGACATCTGTGTATACAGCACCCTGGACTTAGCCAAGCCATGTGACATTATCCCCCCACTCAGGCATCATTGACAAACTCACCCAAGTAGGTATCAACAGTAATATCATTAGAGGGGTCATTAAGTGGCTCACTGATAGAACCCATGCTCAAAATAGGGGAATCCATCTCCAATAGCTGATCTGTAAGCAGTGATGTTCCGCAGGCCTCAGTCCTGGGTCCTCTACTGCTTGAAATCCATTTAACCAAAGTGCAAGCACAAAGTGAATGTCTGTGGCTGAGACGGTTGGCTGATGTCCCCTAACTGTGAGCAGTCATAGAATCTCCCAGTTATGCCAATATCCTACAAGATGATCTTCATAAACAAATGCTTTTTGATATACTCATGGCAGTAAACTCCATGCAAATATGTATGTAGTATCACTTCCATCATTAACACCAATGTTCCTAGCAAGTAGTACATCAATAGCAACACCTGATGTACATACTCAAGGGTGATAGGCCTGGGCACACATATTTACACCTACTTTACTTTAGATTAACATGTCTCCCCTGTGATAAGAAGATAATTATATCTTGCTCATGTCATTATTGAGGGCACTGTCATCCAAAAATGGTACAGTTATAACCTCCATGTACTTTTCCCACAGCAGGCCAATATTTGGGTGCAATGGCAATTTTGTAATGTACCTTTCCAAGCACTAGTGGCAATTGCAAACACAAAGCTTCCTCACAAGGGAACTTCAATTCTTTAGTATCTGTCCTATGGGGATCATCTGAAATAACTGTCACTGTAGCCTGTGTGTGACTACTCAGAGGTGATCTCTGCCTTGCATACGTTGCAATGTCTGACCCTGTTTTATTGGAAATGTTGCATATATGTAGGTGGAATAGTACATGGATTACTCACTGTAAGGGCATTAACCTGGTATGTGACATTATTAATACATGCTGGTGGGAAAGATATGACTACCAGACTTTAACAAACCTTTGAAACAGACTACAACCTAATGCCAAACCGAGCACCTCACTGATCCTCTTCAGATGCAATCTGTGTGATTGTCTGGGCGACTGTCATTTCACCCCGGGGCTTCTGCTTTTGCCCTTGTGGACAGAGGTAGTATGTGCTAATCATATAAATACAGGTAAGAACTTGGCTAGGATTCTAATGGCCCTAGGGCAATTAGGCTAGCCAAGTCAAATGATCCTATGATTTCATACATTGATGTAAAATACTCCAACATCCACATGCACAAACCTGGCTACAGTAAGAATAGCACTGATACCAGTTAATGTTAACAAAACACTGCACAGCACACATACCTCACACACACACACACACACACACACACACACACACACACACACACACACACACACACACACACACACACACACACACACACACACACACACACACACACACACACACCAAGTTGCCTGGAGTGGGATTAGAACCCCTACCTATCTAGTCTTACACACTACAGATCACAGTACTTATCACCCATGCCACAGCTGGTGTCTGACATCAGAATGGGAGTTGAAAGTCTTAAGGTATATGACATCAGCAGGCCTTTTAGAAGACAGGTGTTTGGAGGCTGGAATCAACTGCAGGGGCCAAGAAGTGCAGAACCATTGCAGATTGGTAGTCAATGAGCGATTCTCATTTGTTTTGCAGAAAGATGCACAAATAAGCACACTCCCTGCACACACATGCACTGTGTCCTGGCGTGAGACTAGAACCCCTACCTATCTAGCCTTACACCCTAGAGATCACAGTAATTATTGCAAGTGCCATGGCTGAAGTCTGTTTTATATGTGATTGCAGGTGAACTACTTGTGGAGTACATAAACTAGGCTTGTGTTGAACAGGGTGTGTGGCCTGCAGAGTGACATTGCTTCTTACTGTTATCTGCAGTCTAGTAGCCTACCAGTCAGATAAATATTTCTTATCCTAGCTATGTGGCTACAGTAGCCATTTTGTCCATATGTGGCTGTTTGCATTCAAATGGACAAGCCTGAGGGCAAAAACAATGTGCCCTGTCAATAAATGCATAGACAACATTATACATTACACCACCTGTTCACCTGTTGGTGTATGTGTGGTGACATCCACCAGGCACAGGGGGCTGTACATAAGGTAAGTAAGAGCATTATCTAGTGTTGAGCCCTTACTTTTGGTCCTTTGAGGAACATTATATATATGTGTCATAGTGCAGCCTTACTCACCATTATCAGGGTATGTAGGACAATACAGACATACACACATATATAAACATATATATTTATGTATATAACAGGGAAGCATATATAAATGGAGGTGTGTGTGTGTGTGTGTGTGTGTGTGTGTGTGTGTGTGTGTGTGTGTGTGTGTGTGTGTGTGTGTGTGTGTGTGTGTTTATACACAGTTTGTACTGCACAGGGTTTCTTCAGTTTAGGTTTCTAGTGTTAGAGCGGGTGGATGTTTTTTTATAGGGGTTCATTGATTCTCTTATTGAAGTAAGGGAACAGAAATGGCAGTTACTTTTAAATTCAGTCATTCCCGGAACTTAATGAAACACTTAACATTAAATGTGTCCGACGCTGGCTCAGGTAACCTCTGAGTTGCATTCCTACCTTTGATCTCTGCTTTTTAGAGTTTCTGTTTGTTACTTTGCATTTGTTTTAACTAAGTACCTCTTGATTTGCTTTGATGTTTTATTATCTTAGATAAACTTAGCTCATAGGTAGTAATGTGCGATTTTATTTTGTTGTAACATTTTTTTTCTATTTTTTATTGCTATTTGTTCCAAAACAATATTTATTGAGACCTACACTGCTGTTTTTCTCATTATTTGTTTTTCTGAAGAAGTTGTTGGTATGAATAAAGAACAAAAGTGCTCAACACAGGTTCTGCTTAATTTATTTTGCCTGGTATAAGAATTTTTTTTATTGCATTTAGTTCTTTTTTTTTTTGGATTGTTCTTTAGTGTGATATATATATGTTATGTAGACATATGGGTAGAGACAGAGATATACATTATATATATATATATATATATATATATATATATATATATATATATATATATATATATACACATACACACACACACACATATACACACACACACACACACACACACACACACACACACACACACACACACACACACACACACACACATATATATATATATATATATATATATATATATATATATTTAATATATAAATATAGAGATAGATTATCTATACGGAAAGAGAGAGAGTGACAGACAGATATGTGCACATATATTTATGCATCTATAGACATATCTATATATAATAATTCATTTTGAGTGAGGAGCAACTGTATTGCACTCTAGTTAACTAAGTGTATACACATGCCCAGTGGGATTTTTGCTAGTTATAAACTGACTGGAGCCAACACCTACCTACTAGTCCGGGATTTTGTGTGTTACACAAAATTACATCTGTCCCTGTTTCTGCACTGCGGCACTTCACTCTAATTGGCTATGACTTTCTGAGGTTGTCTGATGTAATTAATATGTGACAGAGGTTAATAATATTACACCACAGACAGACTGACAGTCTGTAAAACAGAACATAATAATACCTCACATCTAAAAGAAGTGGATACTTCTAGATTAGAACCATAAATGCCATCACACAATCTAATTGGCCTAATCCCTTGAATCACACAAGTTGTTTAACAAACATGGGACATTCATCACAAAATCACCTGCATAAATATGTACATTGTTATTCCTGCATTAAGTAAGACATACAATGTATGATCAATTTTTATCTTACTGTCCTGAGACTGCCTGGAATACTGATATCCTATTGATGAGTTACTATTACAGCAGTTACAGGGGAACACTACTGTGTTGGGAGTGGGGGAATAGCACCACATGTTCTGCTGGGATGCACAATAGTCTTACTATCATGTAACTCCACTGTTTAACATTTCCCTTGAATTAAGTACAAGTACTTTGTTGCAGTAGGACTGCATGAATATTCCACACATGAGGCCTTTTGAATAGTAATGGAAACATGATAATGGAATGGGTATCTGTAGTCCCATTTGGATGTTATTTCTGTCCAAGTAGCCCACTATAATTACTTGGATAATGTACCACATCCATACAAACAATGCCATATCATAATAATCCTTACAAGTACTGTGTAGGTTATGGACTTACCTTGCAAATGCAGGAGGTGACACAACTATAATTTAGGGCTGACTCTGTCAGATGCAAGCAATACACAGCCAGTACATGGATAGGTACAGGAAGTGTGGGTTGCCTGGCATTCATTTTAATTTCTGTATGTGAGTAGGAGTAAGGTGTCAGTTCCTAGGTCCCTAATTTGTCAGTGAATGTGCTATGCATTGTGTCTTAGCCAAAGTCAGGGCATACTGAGCATGCCTACATCTGCCTACAGGGACATCAGCAGGGTTTTCCTCCTCCAAATCCATCTGTGACTGTGGTTGTGGCTGTGGTGAGCTAGGCACTGGTGGGGCCTGTGTATCCCTTCCCTTTACTGATCCTGCTGCAGCTGTTTCCACAGGATCAGATTGTGTAGCATAGCAGTTACTGTAAATTTATGTGCAGATGTGGCTGGAGAATACTGCAGGGCTCCACCAGATATAGTCTAGGCACCGGAACAGTGACTTCAGAAGCCCAAACACACACTCTGTGATATTCCTAGTTTGTGCATGTGCCTCATTATGGCATTCTTCTGTGGGTTTGTGTGCATTTCTGATAGGTGTCATCATCCACGGTTCCAGGGCATAGCTAGCATACCCCAGTAAATGGCCATGTGGGATTTCCCCCCTAGCAAACATCTGATACAGCTGTGATGTGTGCCAGACATGGGAGTTGTGATAACTGCCAGGGCTGCCAGCACACACATTCAGGATAATCCCCTGGGTATGGCACATAATATGGCAGTTGATGGAGTGGTACCCCTTGCGGTTGACATAGATTCTATCCTGCTCAACAGGTGGTGCCTTGATGTGTACATGATTTCAGTCTATGGTACCCAGCACTTCAGGGTAGTGTGCTACACAGTAGAACTTTTGCATTATTGCTGGCCCTCACCTCAGGGGGGAGGGGAAAAGATATGTGTTCACTGGCATGTGGTAGCATAGCATTCAGGAACTGGTGGAGTATCCTGAATGCAGATAGCTGTGACACCCCCATCATGTCCTCAGTTGGTCTTTGAAAAGTTCCTGTAGCTAGTATCCTAAGGGCTACATATACCTTTGTTTCCACTGGGCTGGTTCCCCTCTGTTGGCTTTGGCTTTGAGTTGAGGGTGTCAGAGCTCAGTTAGTTCTTGTAGTATGTCCATGTTCACCCTGTAGTGCTCTATAGTTTCCAGCTCATGTACCCTGGGCCTGAACACTCTTCATCTTCTCAGCCTAGGCCTACTGTCAGCAGTACCAGCAGCACTGACTTCAACATCTAGCACATACAGATATAGCAGACCTGCAGCAGCCCCTAGCATTATCTCAGTTAAAATTCCCAGGTCTGTATTCCAGTGGGTGTATGCATACTTTATACAGGTCTGATGTAGGTCTGCTATGTGTGAATGGCTAACTATTATGCATTTTACCTGTCTAGATTGTAATTTACATCATTTAATGGCCCTACTTTAGTGGGTGATGTGGCTCTATGTGCTGCTCAGTGTCATATAGCTTATACAAAAGTCAAAATCAATAATTGAATATATCCAGTTTTAATTACTTGCTGCCTACATCATCACTGTGACCTGGGTGGTCTTTCCACAAAAACACGCTCAGCTATGTAGTATACAGCACAAAGACGCACACAGGGAATTAAAAAAAATCCTAAAAGTAAGGAACATACCTCCTTGCTGGCATCCACATACAGTGGAAATATCAGCACGGTGTGGGAGCCTACATGAAGTGGACATGCCAACACACTTACTCTTTTTTGCTATTCAGGACATCCACATCATTTGCATACATATCTCTGCTGACAGCTTGGAAACTACATGGTTTCATAGCCATATGAACTAGGCAACAGCACCAATGAACCACTGTATGGACCAGACAAAACGTCCTATAATACATTTCTGACAAATATTATAAAATGTTTTCTTTTTCTCTTTTTTTATTTATTTTTCAATTAAGCATGTTTGCACACTGTGGTGCATAGCGCAAACATGCCGAAATTATTAAAAAAAATTATTAATTTAACTTATTCCCTTTCTCTTTCTGACATTGTCAATATTACTTTTGCACATACCTGTATGTAAAATAACATTTTCAGGGGAGGTATGTCCATATTTGTGAAGTTTTACATCCCCTTCTGTCTGTTTAGACTTCTGTACGCTGAGAAAATTCCACGTACACTACAGATACTGACACGGAGTCTACACTGAAGCCTTTCTGCTTGTTGTATTGTTCAGCCTGCTTCATTTGCATAAGATTCACCTACTTATGAGGTAATTTGCATTCTTTGGAATTTTATCTGTTTATGCGTGGTTTCGCACTACTAAGGATCGGTTACCGAAGCTAAAAATGTTCACGCTCATGTACACATCACTCCACGATGCATAAAGAAAAAAAAAATCATGTAAGCTTTACTGAATTCCCCCTATTGCCTGGAACACATTTGTTTGAAAAGCCGATCCTGCTGACAATTAATTTGCTGTAGTATAATGATTTTATCTTTTAATACAAAATGCATTACCGTATACATTTTTAAGGTCACTGGGCAATAAGAATTCTTCTAGTAAAATAGGTATTATGTGAATACAAATACACTCTGTGACACATTTAGGGAGATTTGTGCAAAAAACACATATTTTATTTCTGAGAATGATTTGATGCCAGTATCGGGAAAACAACTATATTTTTTATGTTTTTTTTTCAGATAAGAAGGCAATGTTTGTTTATGTAGCAAAGAAAACACAGAGTATATATGAAAATCAATTGTTTAAGGGGGATAGGTTTATAGTTTCAAAATAGGGGTGAAGAGAATGCTTATTCATATGACATTTGATTTAAGTATACAACTCAGAGATATATGGTATATGGACTAATTTTATGATGGTCTATTAAAGAAGGGGTACTATTTTTAAGGTAAAGAAGGATACTTTTTTTTTGAAAGAAGGTATAAGGTTTGTCAAGGAACAGGAAAAGTGAGCAAAGGTTAAAGGAAAAACATTGCTTTGACTGAATAAAATTAAGGAGTGACATAAAAAATGTTTTTTTTCTCAGTTTAATAAAAAATGGGAAGCTTCAGCTTTTCTGGCCTTATATTCTGAAAAAAGATGGATCGTTATTATTTTACAGGATGTCCATTGTAAACCTTTTTAGCGTGATCAGAAACAAATGGAGTGGCTGGCACTTATGCAATCAAAATTATGACAGATGCCCATTATACCATGACCCCCTTTAATATTCTAAAACGTGCACGCTGATTGGCCAGCGTGCAGGTTGTAAATCGACTTATACTAATGGAAAAAGGTCTGGTCGCCCGGACTTTTTCCATTAGTATAAGTCTCTTTTAAAACACTGTCTCGTTATGTTAAAAGAGTTTAACATAGCGACACAGGTTTAAAAAAAGCAACGGAGATCTCCGTTGCTTTTTACACACTGTGTCGCTATGTTAAAGGAGTTTAACATAGCGAGATAGCTTTAAAAAAAGCAACGAAGATCTTGCTTTCTCTGTTGCTTTTTTTTAAACCTGTCTCGCTAAGTTAAATGGGTTTAACATAGCGAGATAGCTTTAAAATAAGCAACGGAGATCCGTTGCTTATTTTAAAGCTGTCTCGCTATGTTACACCCATTTAACATAACAAGACAGGTTTAAAAAAACAGCGGAAAGCAAGATCTCCATTGCTTTACTGTTTCACTATGTTAAATGGGTTTAACATAGCGAGACAGCTTTAAAATAAGCAACGGAGATCCGTTGCTTATTTTAAAGCTGTATCGCTATGTTAAACCCATTTAACATAGCGAAACAGTAAAAAGCAACGGAGATCTTGCTTTCTCTGTTGCTTTTGGCCACAGCTCTGATGTACTGTGTAGGCATGCGCAGTACATCAGAACTGCCGCGGATACCAGCCAGCTGCGGAAGGGCAGCAAAGAGGCATTATACAATGCCATTATTTAAGAAAAGTAATTATTTATTTTCTTAAATAATGTCATAGTATAATAGCAATAACCCACGCCTGGGTGTGGGTAATACGGGATTTACCTACGGTTGTCTTTGTTTGGTCCCGAGGGCGAAGCCAACCGTGGGTAAATCCCGCATTACCCACACCCAGGCGTGGGTTATTGCTATATTAATCATATGTAGAGGCCATAAATTTAAGTATGACAGCTAAGGGATATGTGGAACAAACTCCACAATTTCTTAAATAGAAGTTGGAAACTAAAGTCTGTGTGCCAGCAATATTAATCCTGCTGGGTGTGGTGGGAATAGGAAGCATAACTTTCTCCTGATGCATTACAATAAATAATAGTTCACCTTGCTTACACTACAAGGGGTACAGCAAAGTGTGTATGGAGTGATGGATATACCTAAGGACAGTACAAAAGAATAAGAGGTACTGAAATTCCCCTCAGAAAAGGCACAAAACAAGGACCATCTACACCCCAGACTACTATGATATTAGGAGTGCATGCAGTCACAGCAGATGTTGGTTCCAACACTTCACTGACCAATATAAAAGACCCAAATCAATTGTGGCTGCCGCATGTCATTCTCTTGTGAGATGTACAGGAAATTAAGGCAAAAGGTCTGTTTGCATGCTGTATTGGCACTGATTGTCATGGAATCAAAGTCCAAAGTCATGCCAGTATGATTTTCCTTAATAAAAACATTCTGCAGAGAGGAGGCAACAGTGATTCATGGCAAAAAGGCTTTGTTAATTTAACATGAAACAGTGTTATGACTGGTGTACAGAAGAGCTTAACAGGAGTTATGCATAGACATTGTCTACCTGTTTCAGCAATGTCTTTGAGCCACTTACACACATGGCTGTTATACACACTTGAAAGTTGTGTTCTGAAGCAGCAGCTGAAAACTTGATTGCTGCACCACTGATGGGTAGAACATGGAGGCTGTTGTGCTAAGGAACAACAGCAGCTATTCAGAAAGTGACTATTTGATAACCACAGAATGGAACAGTATGCTTCTGTCTTCGACTAACACACATATGCAGAATGTAGGGGTAGTCTAAGGAAGGATTTGCGCAGCTATCCAAAGTAGACAGCTAGGTACAAGGTGATGTGCAATGCAGCCAGCTGTACAATCACACATTAAGGATACACTCACAAAAAATAAAGTAAATAAATAATAGAAAATATCAGCTGAATAAAGAAGGAATGATGGCAACATAATCATTCATAGGTTGGTAAATGAGAATTACACTGCAGTGCCACTAAATGAAAAGATTGTTATGCTGTTTTTTATGTCCTGATGAATAGATTCCAGAGATAGATCACTATTGACTACACAGCACTTGGTCAATCCACAGCCTGAATACTGTCTAGTCCTGAAGACCATACTTGGAAATTTACTTCCACCTGTGTTAACATTTCCAGGGAAAAGCCAATGATCTAATTTCTTGCACAGCAAAGGACATAACCAAATGGTAAATAAGCTTGTTATCTTCTCATTAGACAAGAGAGAGTAAATGAGGGTGTAATATATTGTTGTACAAGATTATGTCAATGACATTTGCAAATGACATGCTGGACATGAAGAAATAGGGGGAGGAGCACAGGCAACAGATTATACAGAACAATTAAACCCTGGATATCAAACAGCACTTTTATACAAAAGTAATTGGCAGCTCATGGAAATGACCACTGGTCACTGGAGGGTGAGTTGATGGGTGACAAATAGGTATGTCCAGTTTATGATGAGAGTATTCTGGAGCTTCAGACTAAACTTGAAAATACATGTCCGTCCTCTTCACCACTGAACCAATGCTATCTTTGGCTTTGTTTTCCAGTGGAAAACTGGAGGCAGGAATATTTGACTACTGTTATAGAGGTCTACAAGTTCAGAAAACACTAAGGTTCACTCCGGCAGTGACATATTCCAGCAGGTGGTCATTGAATACCTTTATATTACTTACTAGCTTTGTTTCCTGAATCAGATGAAAGGGAGTGGCTTAAACATATGTGCATTTATCAAGCTACATTGCAGGGACAGCTCACTGGTATTTGAGAGCTCACTGGCTTTTGATAAGTCAGGGAGAGTTTACTGGCATTAGGTAAGTCATTACAGTTGATTATCATCAGGTATACTCACCATAGTCAATGAGCTGGGCTTGTGCCTCACAGAACCAAATGCAGGTCACCAAATGATTAGTACATGCACACATGGAGGTGTTACCAGGGCATGACTCCATAGTTCATAGATGTGTAGAGACACAAAATGCAAGATACTATCCTGTTACAGTTTATCCACTGACTCTGTTCATTATTAAATGTGTGACATTGTCAATAGAGATGTATACATACTTTCTTCTATGCTCTGCACCTATGGAGATCCATGAGAACTGGAATGGTGTGATCTTTCTACAAGCTAGCAGGATATCTTTGAGAACCGGTAAACATTTTGGCATTGGATGCAACATCTGGCCATTCCAATAACCTATATTTTTGTCTTACATATGTATATATGGGTCTACTTTGTTTAGTTGAATCTCATTTCATTGAATTTCATTTCATCGAAAACTAATTTTCTTATTTCACAATCCTGTGATTTTGCCCTTGGCTCCCAGCTCTGCTGAATAAAGAAAACAAGTGAGTGGTCATGCCATTTATTAAAATGACAAACAATCTGCATGATATGAATCATCAAGAGACAGTTTTCTGTTTCAGGTATGGATTCCCACTCTTTGTCTTGTCAGCAAAGCACTTTTTATAGTGGCTAAGCAAGTTGCCGGTTTGAAGACTTTCCGTTTGTTTTAGAATATGTGGGTGGGGGGGTTACCTTTGCCGTTACTGATGCTGGTAAGCTGCTACATTTATAATTAAAATAATCTGAAATGCAATGCCTTTCCCTCCTCTATACCAACATTTTGATAAAGATAACGGTGATCTGTAGAGATCGTTCTTATCTGTTATCCAAAAATAAATTAACTTGGAACATAAGTTTTTGAATATAGTTAGATAGTGATTTAGGGGCTTTGCAACTGCACAGACTATAGTGGTAAGTCAAGCAAACAAATTAGTGTCAAATACTGTGTTATAGAGCGAGAGAGTGAAAGGTGGCATGCAAAAGTACAAAGATGTCTGCAACCAATAGCACACATTGCATTAAAGTACTCAATCATTAGAATACTTGACTCTGTCAAGGTAGAAACAGGCATACAATACTGTTTAAAAACAGTAAAATAGATATTGCAGTGTTATGCAAACAGACCAGTATAAAGTTAAAATGGAGCTTTCACCCAGATTTAACAGTAGTATTTTATTACTGATGCTACTGCAGTGGTGGTGCTGTGGTAGTGTTGCTGCCTCACAGTAAGACGTCCTGTTCGATTCTCAGTTAGAGCAACTTCTGTGTGGAGACATGTGTGAATGGGCGTTCCTTCGTTAAAGGTTGTGAGTCAGGGCTGGCAACTTGGTACGTAAAAATCTACTGCCAATCATTAGTGGACCAGAGTTCTGCTGTGGCGACCCCTAACTGAGAAAAGTGGAAAGACACAACATTTTATTACTGATGCTGCAGTATATATGGGTTAGCTGCCCTTTTCTCTGCTCTATCTATTCTAATGGAACACTTTTTTCATTTTCTTTGTTATGGTTAGAGTTTAGTGTTACATTTTTCAGTAATTTGAGGTTCAGGATTTGGGAGGCTGGTTTGAAAGGTAGTTAAGTTTGTACCTTATCTTTGGAAGTAAAGCAAGACTCTGTCAAGCAAAGCAGTGTCACATTTCTGAAAACTAAGGAAAGCAACTTCTAAACATTGTGGACAAGAATTATAGCTGATCTCGTAAAGTGAGATATAGCAGTCTAAACCAGGTCAAAGGTCTTTCTTTGGAATACTTTTTTTCTTAAGATCTCAAAGCTGGTTGCCCTTGAATATCGTATAGTTTAAATAACACATACTGCTGGCATAAATAGAGCAGTTATTGTATATTACTTTTTTCTTAATGTATTTTTGAATGATAATTATTTATACAGTCTTCCATGCCCTTTGGAAAAACGAATAAATGTAAAGAGCCATTCCTGTTTTCTATAAGTTGTTAAGCTGCTTTTTGTTGTCCAGGGTTTGATTCCCTCAGTCTCTGTTTGCCTACTGCCCGAGTCTTGAGTCATTTAAACAGACAGTGTTCACATGCTAAGTCCATGTGGTCAGTGCTCTGCCCTGATTAAGAATGGCTTCAAAACAAAAATGAATGTGCAGAAAACTGATTGCCTTTTGATGTAGCTTAGTCTGAAGGCACTAGCTACAGAAAATACATGCTTATACTTGTCTTTTGCATCTGAACAATGTACAATTGTCTCAAATGTAAAAAACATAGTTATGTGAAAGAGTACAAAGCATCAGCTAAATGATGAACACTAAACAGTATAACAATGTGAGCAATATGTGAGACAGTAGTGTGAGCACTTCATCTCTCTCAACACTTGATGGTCGTCAACTCAAAAAGTAAGGACAGCTGCAGTCAGGTGTTTCATGTGTATAAAGTGATGTAGAAATAAAACATTCCTATTCTACTCCTGTAAAAGCTGGCATGAGTATGCTACATGATCTGAGATTTTTTTTTTTTTTTTTTGTGCTTAAATGGCTTGTTCAGAGTAGTTTCACATTAGGCAAATGGGCACAGCGAATCAAACCCTAAGTTACAGGAAGCAGCTTGTTAACAGCTCATAGCCTTAATCGTCTGCAGTAACTGCCTCTAGTCAGATGAAGAATTGAGAGTTTATCTTGGTGCTGTAAAACTGACATTTGACTATTGCACTCTACATTACAAATACAAAACAACTGCATTGTAAGGAAATGGTTGAGATGGTAAGCTACTTGGTGCAGCTGACTTAAGTGTATCATTTTAAGCTAGAGTGCCCAGACCTTTGCGTAGTAATATTACTTGCCTGTTATTTGCAATTGGAATATTGTTATAACTGGAGATCTGCATTGAGTATATTTCTTGGTGAGTGTTGACTACAGAAACGTGAACTGGACTTTTTGCGGTATTAATATATGTTCTCTGGCTATGGTAATGTATAAGGGTACTGTTTATGCTTGTATGACTATAGAAAATGGATGTTGCTGGTATGAAAGGACCTTGTTGGCCAGATGCTACTGTGTAGTACAAACATTTCAATGCTGTGTACTGGTACTTGTGTGAATGGACCTCTGCGACTGGCTACCAAATTGTGGCACAGAGTATTCAAGGTGACTATTAATATATGTATGAGTGAATCTGTGGGACTAGCTACCATGATATGGCACATAGGCTTGTCAGTGCAACACTGTTACCTAAAGCCAGTGTGTGTAATATAAGTAGTACATCCAAGAAAGCAGTGTTCATCAGGAAGATGTTGACTACATATCACACCATACAATGACCTATACTTTTTTAGAAGTGTGCAATATGTCACTACTTTGTACTGCAGTGTCACGGCATAACATGCAACTTTTATGGGGAGAAGGGGGTAATATGGCATCAGTGTGTGCAATTTAAAAATCCTGTTTGTGGCCCTGTGTATTTTCAGCAGATTTTCAGACCATCATAAGCAAAGCTTTCAGCTGTCCCTGACTGTGCCTCATTCTTGTGGCCTGTCCCTTGTAAATGTTCTTGCAAATTATTAAGGATACTGCATTCAGTAAATAATGACAGACATTTAGTTCCTTTAGAAAATGTATACTAATGCAAAACTTTTTTATTCTATTATTCTGTTTTAATCTTTTTTATTCCAGAAACTTTGAGTATATAGAGCAATCTTTAAAATATGTTACTGATTCTTGCAGTAGTTGCATCTTTGTCCCTGATTCTTTGTCTCTTATTCCTGGTTGGAAGATGTCAAGGTTTCTAGTAGCATAGCTCTCAATTCATACTGAATATTGCTTCACATTTTTGGTGTGTAACCTTATAATTGTGGCTTTCTAGAAAATCAGCATTTTTGTAGTCAGTAAATAATGACAATGCTAATACAAAACCAATTGTTTTAGCAACTCTCTAAATATATAAGAACAAGATTTTAAATTTGCTCTTGATTTTGTTGCCTTTTTTCCTCACTGTTTTTTATTTTGTCTCCAATTCCTTAACTATGAGGTTAAGAACTACATGATTTCTACTGTCTACAATAGAATACACAATTTTCACAGCTATTCACATTTCCTGGATCAACATTGGGAGTACCTTGCAGCAGAGACAACTTCAAATATATTACTGCGGCTATTTTTTTTTTAATCTCAGAAGTGGCTGTCTGTTTGGGGGCATATGTTGGGAAAGCATAAAGGGCTGTTACAATAGAAATGATTGCTGCTGTGTCTCAGTGGTTGATGGAAAAGAACATAGTATCCGAAATGGCATATAGGTGGCTATAGCCAAATTCAGAATGTAAAGTCCACGGTGAGCTGCCTGGACTATGACCAGAAATAGACTTCAAGTATAGTCCATGCTATTCAACAATTGCAGTTATTCATCACTATGTCATTTGAGTATTTCAGTATCCAAATACCTCACATGAGCCAGGGTATTTTTACTACTGCTGCCTGTTAATCCTTCCTTCTCTTTTCCTTTAGTCATCTGAGTTCCTCTGCCTTCTGTGTGGAGTCTGCATGTCCTCCTTGTGTCTGCATGGGTTTTCTCTGGGTGCTCCGGTTTCCCCCCACATTCCAAAGACATGCAGTAGGTGGACTGGATACTCTAAATTAGCCATAGGCGTGAGTGTGCATGCGAGTGTATGGTAAGAAAGTACAGTCACAGCATGACTAGTCTCCCGACTGTGTGATCCTTGGCCTCTTGCCAGGACAATTACAGCTGTTGGTAAAATAATCATGGCAGACAACACTCCAGATGCTCACTTTATTAAACTCTCCTTCGAGCTCTGAACCACTTCACCTTCACTGGAGGAAACTAAAACAATAACAGTATAACTAGTTTCAAATAATTTCAGGGGAATAATTACTCAGTTTCTGTCCTTACCTAAATGTCGCTTATGTTAGCATCCCTGACAATAACAGGACCATTCCACTTCCGTCATTGTCTGCTTGCCCTACAAAGAAGCCAACAGTATAGCAGGCATTGTATGCCTAAAAAAAGATATGTCAGATGTTAAGCCTTTTTCTAGTAATTTGCTGTAACTTTGTTCCAGTGTTGGTTTGTGAAAAAAAAAAAAAAAAAAGTAGTCTTTAATCTGTGGTCAAACCTGAAATACCCAAGGAACAAATAGCCTCTTCATGTTAGTACACTAAGCTGTCATTCATGTGAAATTTCACAGAATGTGCTGTTATGCTTTCAAAGTGATATTTCCTTTACCTTTCAATACAGTGCCCCTTCTAAGATAATGGGGGCTTGCACAATTTACATTTAACAGAATGTGATGGGCACCACACCTCATGAAATCCCTATGTTCATCATATCTACAGAAGTAGAAGCGATAAATATATTCCTTTTTCTCCACTAAGGCCCAAATAAAAGAGCTGCATTAACAAATTGACATTCTTATGCTTAGTAAACAAAGGACTGACAAAGGCAAATCCTGATTTGTCCTAATTAGTACATACTGTGATGACTATTAAAATATTAACAGTACATGCTAATGCTTAATTTTAACACAACGGTCCAAAATTATGAATGTAATTGATTATTTTTAAATGAAAGTGATTTTTTGTAATTAATTGCAAGTGATAACATTAATAGTAGTTATTCTTTCTAATATCTTCTTTGCTGACATAATTGTAGGATGTATGCTGCTCAGGCCTGTGAAGTAACAGCTGGAGTTTGGGGCAGAAGTGAAATAGGTATAAATTTCAAAGCATCATAATTGCTACTGTCAGTTATTTTTTATTGCTTGTACAGAGGTGAGATGCTATATTTCTGGTTCTCTTTGTCAACAAGAAAATACTAAGGTTCTAAACACATAAGGATATTTAGCTATGTTATCAGTTATAATCCACCTTAACGTCAAAATATTTCTGTGTTTTAGAAACCATTCCATAGCATAAAAGCAATAAGAGTAATCATGTCACCAGTGACCTGAGTTTGAAAGTGGGATCAGGAAGCCACTGGGATTACAGAGGAAGGGAGGATCATCAAGCATTCTCAAGACAACTTTCTTTTCCCAGGGTTTGGTGGGATTGACACTGTTGTGCTGTTGGCAGATACAGAACAGACCAGATGAACATTCTGTACCAATGGAATATTTGGGTACATCAGGAAGGGTATGGAGTGGCACAGTGACATGTACATCTCCTTGCCATGGTACCAATAAAGACTTAGCTTGGAAGAATAAGAGGAAAAGCTGAATACAGTATGTTCCATTACTCCTCTGATACGTTCACCACTGACAAATGGAGGACTGAAAGCAACCTGAACTGGAAGAGCCAAATCTTGGCCTGGAGACAAACCTAAATAAACTCAGATGAAATGGAGGCAGTATGGGAGTAACTTCAATAGAGGAGGGACGACAGGCCTAGAAAGACCATAAATTATGCATGAATATCAGTGTAATAGGCAATGCAATAAAATGATTTAAAAGTGTGACTTTTATGCTGCTTGATGCTTTTATCACCTTTACTTTCATGCTGGGAAAGACCAGGATTGCAATGGCAGTGTGACTTGGATTGCAGTATACATGGATGGGAAGAGAGCAAAATGGTGATGGGACATGACATACTGGGGGGGGGGGGGGGGGTAGCATCCTGGGAACTTTGAGTACAAATCTGAAAATCCTGACTACACCCCTGCTCCATGTTATATATTTGTATGACACCACTCACAGCTTAACACAACAATAAGTTCTTAGAGGAGGTTTTATGCAGTGATGTCACATTCTTTTGAAATCTAACACTGTATTTTTGCATCCCAGATATACTTAATACATTTGACTTTTTCTTCAAATGCTCCAATTTCACCAGCAAAAAAGAAGGGAAACAACATCTCACAGTATTCTTCCTTAGTTTGACTTTGAAGGTCAAATGAAGAAACAGTCTTTACCATATCATTCCTTTACAGTTTGCAGGTTTCTTCAGCTTTCTCTAATTTGTATGTTCAATTCTTCCTTCACAAGATGTGATACACCGAGTACTGTAATTCTCTCATTTCAGCCAATGGGAGCATGTCCACAGTGTGCACTCAGAAAAGATAGGCTAACTGCTGCTAAAGGCAGACTCAAATCAGTTAATTATGACATTCTGAAGCAATATGTATTAAGTGTCCTTGATTATGCATTGTCTTTCATAAAATGTTTGACTTTCTGGTAAGTAACTGCAGACCACAGTCAGTCAGGCAGGAATGCCAGACATTAGAGGTTTAGACGTTTATACTTCTTTTTGCTCATAACATGCACAATGATGCAAAACCTGTTGTCCTATTAACTTTTTTAATGAATTAGAGTAATATAAAAAAATGGCTCTCTTTTTGCATTTTTGTCCCCCCCCTTATTTTTGGCTTTGTTGCTGACTAATTCACATCAGATATTTAAAAAGTCCAGTAGTGAAATTTAGGAGTTGCTATGACATAAGGTGGGCATGAAACTCCGCTCATAATCATAAAGCCCTTTTTAAACATTTCAGGTGCTACACAAAGGGCACTGTGTTCAACTGTTGTTTAAAGAATAATGGGGAGCGTTGTTACCAGTCCAATGTAGCTTCAATTACCTTTGCTGAGAACCTTTTTAATGGGATTAAAGGTATAGGGAGAGCCAATTCAATAAAGAAACTCTGGCTTTTCTTGGAATGACACCATTAGGCAATCTCTAGGAACTGGTAAGCAACATTTAGCTGTTGAACCAGATGGCCTGAATAGCTTCTTTTTGAAAATATTAGCTGAAAATTTAGTTGAATGTTTTATAAGTGCTGTTTCAGGATTCATTAGTGTTGCATCCTGGATATCTGGTGGGAAGCTATTGTTGTGTCTCATTCTCAAGTCATAAGGAGGTTTGTTGGTAGAGGATTATAGGCCTATCAGCATGACATGTATTTTATGGAGTGTATCAGCAAACTGTAAATGCTCATAAAAGGGAACACAGACAAAGCGAACATTTTACATCAAATTGTAAATGATTGAATATCAAAAAATGACAGCTATTTTTCTTTTTGTAGAAGGCAAGCTCCCTGCACCATCAATACCCCCTGTTACTTATATACTAACTCCAAGATCACACAACAATGGAGTAAGGGCAAATTCCCTTAACCCAATGCAATGCTAGGCAGTGCAAAAGGCTGCAAAGAAAGACTCCATTTAACAGAATATTTGCTCACATTAACATATGCTTTTTTTAACACTAGCAAAAAGTGTTCGCTTATGTGAGCATTTGCTCTTGTCAACTACAACCATTTTATGTAACTGTTTTGAATGCTATAACTATATAACAATTCAAGATTCAGGCCTAGTTCTTGACATTTTCGAAGTGGCTATACATCTGGCCATTCCTGTCTGACTAATTTGTTTTTATCAAGTTGTAATATGATTCCTTGATCAGGGTCTTTCTATTGATAGATTTTATTTTGACTTTGCAAAAGCATTTGACTCTACCTCAGAAGCCTATATTGGATGTTATGTGCAATCTTAAAATTGACTTCTGTGTTTCCAGATGGCAGTTGATTGGTTAAGGGGAGGAAGTTTATGGTGAGTCTTGGGTTACTTTTCAGGATACAAAAGCATTTCCTGTGGAGTTCCTCATTGTTCTTTGATGGGGCCTGTGCTGTTTGGTATCTTCATGACCTGCTTTCCAGAGTCTGATAAAATTTGTATGAGCGTGTTTGCAAATGAAACCAAAGTAGATGGAATTATCTCAAATATTCTGGATCAGAGGATATTGCAGAAATATTTAAATTCATTGATTCAGTGGTCATATTCTATTGCCATACAGTTCAATGCTAGAAAATGCAGTATCATGCATTTTGGAAACTATAAGTGTGAGTACCTTTATGCTTTGGATGATCAAATTCTAACTGGAGTAAATTTTGTAAAGGAATTGGGCATTATTGTTGGATCCAGCCTCAGTTTTAATGATCACTTAAGTATTACAATATTCATAGCAACATTACAGATTGCTTTATCAGTTCAGAAAGTCATTTACTTGAGTGATTGTTAGGATAGGCAACCTTTCCTATAAGGATAGACTGAAATATTTGTCTTTATATTCTGCTGGCTATGATGATTGCATACTGATTTTTAAGTGAAGGTCTATTGATTTATTACCTGCTGCAGTGGACATTGTTTTCCTGAATCACTCTGCTCATACTAGAAATTGTGGCCTCTTGGTAGCCCTGCCTACATTTAATTCACATTATAAGAATATTTTTCCACTTTAGAGCAGGCTGTATATGTAATCATTTACCTTTGAAAGTTAGAAATGTAGGGAAGTATTGAAGATTTCAAGAGTGCTATGGCTTGGGTTCATATGTTTTTGAACTGGGTTGGTCAGACCTTTAAATTGCCTCCTGGGTGATTTTGAGCTGTATCAAATCATTGAACTCTTGAGCAAAAAAGTTGACAGCTATACAGTCAAGGGAAGAGGAGAATAATGAGCACTGCTGAAGTATGCCTCGCGCTGCACTTATTTCACTTTACGTCAGCCATAATATTAGTTTGTGCAGTGAATTCTAACTATAAGAAATATAGTCTAATAACTGAAGTCAAGCCCCGCAGCCATGAAGGAAAGAGCAGCATCCTTTCCAGGAAGGAATGCAGCACAGGAAGAAAGAAATCATTTCCTAACATTCATATTTTTCTTTGTGTTCAGTTTTTCTTAATTGTCTAAGATGATTCATAATTTCCATGTTGTAGGTGTGACAGAGGGACCCTGGCTTGATGAACACGTTATTTGAAGTGAAGTATCCCAAGTCTGCCTACCATAGAAACAGAAAAGCACATTATTTGATCAGCCCAGACTATTATGGAAATAAATTGAATTACTGCCTGGAGATATGCACGTTTTTTTCTAGGCCTACCCAATTCAACTCCAGATACAACTTTTTTTCAGGTTAGGACCTTGGTTAGGTTTGTATTCAAAGGGGTAATTGCCAGAACCATTAATAAACTTTTACTTAACCAGCCTCACAAAGGCCTTATTGACCTGGACCACTGGATCGTAAATTCTTTAACATAGGCTCACTCATTTTTTTATTGGCATATACTATTAGCATTGAAATGTTTCCACTGTATGAAAACAGACAATAACTATTCCATTTATCAACAAGCATCTGGTGTTGATAATGTAACCATCCTATTAGCAATTCTTGGTAAATTACTGGCTATAAATCTTTACAAATCAGGTGATGGAACACATAATTAAATGCGGCCTACTCCTTAATGAACAGTTTGGATTAAAAAAAAAAGCCTCATCATCCCTTTACTTCTTTTCAGACTCCAACAGAAGTTTACAAATACAATAAATGACTTACTCACAAGTAGTCTGCTAAAAGACCTGAGAAGGGCCTTTGTTTCTGTCAGTCACTTTCTCCTTCTGG
Organism: Protopterus annectens; assembly: GCF_019279795.1. Lineage (NCBI taxonomy): Eukaryota > Metazoa > Chordata > Ceratodontiformes > Protopteridae > Protopterus > Protopterus annectens. The sequence continues at coordinate 91,251,759 of NC_056730.1, read as the reverse complement.
TGCACTTAAGCAATATTATTATTGGCATAGCCGGCTTTAGACACCAGTGAACCCTGCAGTCGCTGGTGGTGCCTGTTCCTGGATGGGCCCCCACCCATAGCAAGTTTTCTTATCTTGATATTTTGTAACATGTCAGTCAAACCAACAAAAGTTAGTACAAAAATCTTGCATAATTAATAAACCAGGTGGGTAATAATAACCCTTGTTTATATTTCCTCTAAAATTCAAAGATATCTCTGGTTATAGTAGCAGTGTTTTATCAAGTAACAGGCTTTGCAATGCCATTTAATATGTTTTACTACTGACATAGTGCCCCTGGCTTAGTTAAACCCTTTTGGTGGACATTCTCTTCACTAAAAATAACAACATAGCCAGCTTTAGGTACCTGTTAATACTTGTGGCTGCAGGGGGCCCCCTTAGTCATCCTTGACTGTTTGGGTGGCCCCACAAAAGCTGCTGCTGGTTGTGGAAAAATGAGAAAAAATGTACTAATTTCTTAATTATGCTCTTTAACCTGAACAGGGCTGTGATATGAACCTGTTAGGGTAAAACTGACAATGAACACAAATAAGGTAGGTAACAGAGAGAGCAGCCCAGAGTGGCTGATCTCAAGAGCTGATGCTTCACATCTTTGGGGATGGTTTCCTGTTATAGGGAGTTCAATAAATACGGGCAGAACTCCAGATACTATAACGCTCAACTTCTTTGCTGAAGAATTCTGTGCAGTGCCAAAAGTAATAGCAGAATAAAGGCTCAAAATCGGGAATTTGTTTTAAGTATTATTCTAATTCACCATGCATATTTAGATAATAATAAGTATAAAATTCTGATATCTGGATTTATTTACTTTTCTTAATCCTGAATGATTTACCAACCAAATCAAACTTTTTACAAAGCACAGAGCAAAATTATGAGGCAAAATCAGGGACAGTGACAGGTATGCATTATTCCTCAATGAGGTAAATAAAAGTGATTTATCCCTGTTGTTATTTGATGACTGCTAAACAACAGTCACTGATCTGGTGTGCCAGTACGAATGTCGCACAACGTATTGCTATTTGCTGAAATAAGTATAAAACTTGTATTGCTATGGCTTATGTTTGTGTGTGTGTAAAAAAATATCACAGATTCTTATTTGTGTACAAACCCAATAATCCCAGGACACATACATTAATGTGTCAATAAAAAATGCAGCTAACAAGTAATTACATTTCAAAAGGAAGGCATAACATATATCAAAGATCATTTGGACAGTTAGATCTTCTAGGACTCTATTGGCCCCCACTCTTCAGGCCCCCTTAATTATTCTTGACTGTATGGGGGACTCACAAAAGCTGTTCTTGGTTGGGGAAAAATGGGGATAAAAATATATTAATTTTCTTATTACACTCTTTAACCTGAGCAGACCTGTGATATGACCCTGTTAGGATAAAGCTAATCAGTCGCACCCATGCTAAAACCAGACTTGTTGAGATATACAGAAAGGTACTGCAGGTTATGATTGGGGTGCTGGGTATTGTGTGATAATTACATTCTCATCACAATCAAACCTTAAAGGTATGCACAGGAGGTCATTAGAGCTTGTGTTTGGGCTGGGGTCATTGTGGTCATTGTTTATTTTACTTTTTTCACATACCTCAGAGGTGTACAAAGAAGGAAACTACAGCTTGTGTTGGGTCAGTGTATTGTCTATGAGCAACAAAGTAGAATACATTACTGTAATCATTTTTTTCCACTTTTTCCTCACAATCACATTCCAGGTACATAGACAGGTGGCTGCCTTCGAGTGTTAAGGGTAAGGAGTGAGGATGCATGCTATGTATATGTATGTCAGCAGTCATTTGAAACACATGACTGTGGCAATGTGTACCTCTGCTTTCATCCCAGTCTGATACCAGAGGGGTGCATAGTCAGTGACTGTCATTTTTGGGGGTGGCAGATAGGACTTGTGTATCCTCACAATACTTGTCTTGTTACTTTATTGTGAGATACTATTGTCATCTTTGAACATTAAGCCTTGGGCACAACTTTTGTCTCCCTTGAAAGAAAAAAAATATGAGACTGAAATTCTTTTTTTATTTATGATTTTTGTTTAGGCCACTGTTGGAAAAAAAGGATGGGGAAAATCCTCTGAAGTGCATACCAGAGCATCTATAACCCCAGAAGCTTATGGGGCACTGGCTTAATTGAGTTCTTTCCTAAATAGTTATTACTGCTCTGTCATAATCAGGAACACTGTGTTGAAAGGATGCTAGGAAAACTGAAGCTGAACAGCAACACTGGATTTCTGTCCTTAATCATAATTTCTGTTCAAGCCATCATTGGTGAAGAGACTGTGGAAAAAAAAAAAAAAAAAAACTTTGTATACAGTCTATAGTGCATTATAAAGTCGTGAATTCTAGAAAAAGCTGAAGAGTGAAGCAAAATGAGAGACAAGGAAGAAAAAAGTAATGTGCATAGTATGGGGACCCCAAGATGGGGGGAACAAAGGGAAGCACTTGAGAATATGTATGTGTTAGGGGAGGTGGGAGTGCTAAAACAGTAGACAATGCCTAGAGCCCTGTACATAGAGTTGTTGTAATTTATTATTGTTGCAGCTAAATACCAGTCACTGCAAATACTGTTTTGTGAGACGGATCAACATTGTGTGGTACATATGCTTGTTGTAATGTAACAGCATTGTAGCTACAGGTCCTCTGTGCATACTACTCCTAAAACTTTGCAGCATGAACTAAAAGTTTTTTTAGAAGGGGTGGCAATGACAGGGTGATACATAGACTGAAAGTACCTAGGGGCCCCCCAACTTGACATTTGCTGGGGGGCCCCAAAATGCTAACACCAGTCCTGGTTAATTGGTGAAGCCCAATTAAACTGCTATGCCAGCTTCTTCTTTGGTAGTTTGCCTCCATTAGTACTGCAACATCTAACTGCTATCATCACTACAGGCATAATTTAGTACTCTATTACACAGCTCCTTGTATCTTTGTCATTCATTGCCAGTCTCAACCATGAAACACTTTCTCAGATTTCTATTATGTGAAGTAAAATCTTTGCCTTAAGCAAGGTCAGTAACAGTTAAATAACATATAGACATTTCTACATAAGCATAGTGACATGACCTTGAACTGGTTTACCATTAAACATATAGAGGCTGACATTTTGAAATCATAGCTTATGTTTTTTTTGATGTTCTATAGAAATACTGCATGCACCCACCTAGCATATCTTGCCTCTCAGTTTGTATATCTTGTTTTGTAGCTTGACTTGGTGTTTTTTCTCATAATGGACCAAACAATCATTAACAAAGCCCTTTCTCATGTCAGCCTTACTTAAATTACTGCACCTCTTGCCCTTCGTACATGAAGCTTATTTGTCAGTGGATATGCATTGCTTCTCTCTTCTTTTTATTTTGAAAGGAATGCTAAGGCTCTTGAATTAGCAATTAATAAAATTTGTAGAGTGATTACACTTCTGTGATGACCTGATCATAAAGCTGAAGAATCCTTCTTCCTTCTCCTTCATAGTAACCAGTGCTAAATACTTTCTACTCATGTATCCCCAACAGCACAGGATAATGGTGCCTTTGTGCTGAGTAGGTATCAAGCAGTTGTTCCACAGGTGACAGGTTCATTTCCTGATTAAATCCCTACTGCTGGAACAAAATTTAACGAACTGCAATGCCTTCAAATAACTCTTAGTACAGCAGGATACAGTAGGATCTACAATCTACCTGTGAATACGATACTGCTATTTACTACTATAGGCCCCTCACCTCTACAACATTTCTACTCAGTATGAATATGTAAGCTCTAAATGTCACTAAAAATTGGGCCCATAAATATTTGTATTTCGTTTAGTGTATTCTGTATAAAGCCATGACATAATACCATGGAAAATAAAGTTGGATTCTGGCATATTTATTTTATTACTGTCCTTAAGAATTATTGTTTTACCCTCCACAAGTGATATTATGCAGTATATTGTGCTGATTCATGTGGCCTACATGACTGTTTGCACTGACTTTGCCTTTAGCTCAGGCACTGGTTGGAAATGGTTCTTAGGCCAGCTTATTTACCTAATTAATAACAAATTGTTTCACATTGTATTGTCAATCAAATGTAAAATAAATAAATAAATAAACAAATAAATAAGGCAATGTGTAAACAAAGTTGGTAGGTTGCAAGAAGGATGTGTGGGAACCAGAGTATATCAACACCATATAGTACATCTGCAAAATATTACCTTATCTTACTCTGCTATACTGCCAAGAAAATATTACCAATTAAAATGCAGAAAACATTATCTAAATGTCAATGTTTTCTTAGAAGTCCCTCACTAATGATTAGTTACAGGCATGCCTTCTAATAAATTAATATGTTTTTGACAATGTTTTGCAGCCCATATGCTGCATACTTATGGCACACCTAGTACCCCATCCAATACCAGGTCTACCTACCCTGTATTTTTTTCTACCCCAACTTATCTCCAAGCAGGATAGGGCCAATGTGGAACCAAAGGGTGTCTAGGGGTCATGTTCACCTCAGTTCAGCTTTGGTGATTTTGTGTATATTCGTATGACCTCTCCAAGTCATTCTCTTGCAATGTGTGTACTCATACTCTCTAATGTGTGTGCAGTGAGCAGGCCAGGCCAAACTACTCCACACTTCCACAAAGAGCTGACTTCAACAAACTGCCCCACCCCCTTTGTGTGCCCATGCAAATGTTACCAGCCCTTCAGGATGAGCTCCACCCATCGCTCCTGCCAGTGCCTCATACACCCAAGCTACTAATCAAACCTGGGGTCATCTGGGCTGTAGTAAGGCCATTATTCCTCTATACCATGGCACTGGCCATTACCCAACTAATATGTTAAACTAATAAGTACATTTTGCACACTGAAATCCACAAAACATAAAATGTATTTATTGGCATCAACACATTTTCCACTTAGAGGCTTCTGCATCTTGGATGTCTATTTTAAAATGAAGTCATAAATAGTAAACTTTTAGCCAGTGACAGAAACCTTAAGAAATGTGTGATAAATCTAAAGCATTATGAAAACAGATTGCATTAAATATCTAAAATGCATATGTATATTTTACTAAGTTAATCTCTCCAAGGCATGTATTGAATATCTGACATTTACATGACCATAAAGTCCCCAGCCTTTGACACATGAAGATATGTTGTACCACCACATATGCTTAAAACCATGTATTGCTCTGTTAGACCATACCACTTCACTTTTATACAGAATTTTATTTCAAGAACATGTTCAATAATTCTCTCATACGGGCTTCTAATAGTTTTTTTCTTACAGAGTAAGTCACAGCAACATATTGCTAAATAGACAGTAACCTTAGTATTACAAAATCCCTATGTGCTCAGGAGAAAAACTTTAACAAGATGTTTACAATAAGAATCAGAACAATAGATTTACAGTTGCTGCTTCACCCATATGCCTTTCTGGCAGCAGCATTACCTTTGTGGAGGTTTCATCTTAGGAACATCACTGTATAGGAGGTGTCTTTCAAAATTATTTTTAAGCTGAAAATTCTGGGCTATCTCCCAGAAATTCATGAACAGAAGTATGAGATCTCAAACTATGCCATTGTTTCTCAGTGACATCTTAAGCACCTGTTTTTTTATTTCATCTGTTCCTATCCGTAAGTTCATAAGCATGATTATAAAATGGAGCAGCTGTAGCTTTTCTCTCTTGTTTTAATATCTGCTAGATGCTTTATAAAACATCTCCCTGGATGAATTATCTGATCAAAGTTAGTAAACAGCCTGCTAACTTTCTGAATAGAAAGCTCATCACCCAGTGCATTTCTTGATACGTAGAATGGCTATACAATCACACGTTCCTTGAGTGCAACAGTGTGAAAGCTTTTCAAATGTAAATAGCTGGTAACATTAGACTGCTGTTTATGCAAACTAGTTGACAAAGCACTAGTACAAACATAATAATTTACATTTAAAAATAAATATTTCTGTCAGAAGCCATAGTGAATGTGATTTTTTTGTTACTAGCCTGCATGATGTTCTGTAATACTGATAGATGTTAAAATCATATATTCGGTGAAACATTATAAACATCCTAAATGATTTAATATGTTTTTTACTAGGTAGGTGGTCTGATTGAAATTACCTTTTGCAGCCACAGCAAGGCTTGTGAGCAACAGTGCACAGGATTAACCAATTAATATTTGTAGTAACACTAGTGTATTTTTGACTCTGCAAAAAGACTGAAACTAATTATTTTCTTTTCAGCAGTTTGAAGAGTGTGCATGTTGTTCCTGGAGTAAAATTTACTTATGCATGGGTTTTATTCAGACTTAAGTATTAGTACCTTTTTGACAATAATCAGTCCACCTTCAAGACATTGTAGGTTTGATATTTATAGCAAGCCTTTAATTGTCTCATATTTTTTGTATGGGCTTTGAATAAAAGGTGGGGTCAAGTGTCAGTCTTAAGTATTTCTCTTGGTTAATGTTTGGGATTTGATTGTTAGCAAGTCATTTATTTGAAATAGAGAGGAGTTTATAAGTTTTCAATGGTTGGTAAATAATGTTACACCAGATTTATTAGCACTGACAAAAAAGGCTCTTTTTAAGTATTCAGTTACATAAATTGTAACTTTTGCTACAGATGGATAGAATTCTTGTCAGAATTCAGCAGGAGGTTATTATCTGCATAAAGGGTTGCATTTAATTCAGAAGTTGAATAATTATGTTTTTAAAGAGCTGTGAGAATAGGAGAG